>NW_006921632.1:1338796-1344453 GCF_000298275.1 Orycteropus afer afer
ATAAAAAAAAAATGGGCAGAAGACATGAATAGACACTTCACCAAGGAGGATATTCAGGCAGCCAACAAACATATGAAGAAATGCTCACAATCATTAGCCATTAGAGAGATGCAAATCAAAACAACAATGAGATACCATCTTGCCCCAGCACTAACAGCAAAGTTCAGCAAGACAGAAAATAGCAAATGCTGGCAAGGATGCAGAGAGATTGAGACTAATACACTGCTGGCGGGACTGTAAAATGTACAACCACTGTGGAAAGGGGAGCTCTGGTAGCATAGTACATAAGGCACTTCACTGCTAACCAGAAGGCTGGTGATTCAGACCCACCAGCCACTGCTCAGAAGAAAGGTTGGGCAATCTACTTCTGTAGAGATACTGCCTTGGAAATGCCAGGAGAGGTTGCTATGAGTTGGGTCTGAATCAATGGCACATAACAACAGCAGCAACACTGTGGAAAGCAGTATGGCAATTCCTTAAAAAGTTGGAAATAGAAATACCATTTGACCCAGCCATTCCATTACTACGTATATATCCTAAAGAAGTGAGAGCCATGACAAGAACAGACATGCATACCCATGTTCATCACAACACTGTTTACAATAGCAAAAAGTTGGAAACAACCTAGGTGTACATCAACTGAGGAATGGATACCCAAATTATGGTACATACACACAATGGAATACTATGCAACCCTAAAGAATAACAAAAATCCACAAAACACCACATAATGTGGATGAACTTGGAGGACATTATGCTGAGTGAAGTAAGTCAATCACAGAAGGACAAGTATTATATTAGTCTGTTACTGTAAAAGTCAAGGAAAGGTTTATCTATGGAAGGAAATTTTCTTTGTTGGTTACCAGAGGTGGAAGGGGAGGGTAGGGAACACTGTTACATAGGTAGAGATAAGTATTGATTTGGGTGAAGAGAAGGGCAGTGTACCAAATGTGATTGATCAACATGGTGGCATTGAGGAAGAGGAAGACAGAGGTACATGAGAGGTGCAGACAACAAAAATGAACCCTTTTGCACATACAGTACTGCATTGTCACTGAAGGCAAACACGGGTATACAGGTGGATAGATGGGTGGACAGGCTGAACTATTAGGTATGTCTGTGCAGCAGGGAATGTACCCAAGACCATGTATAGGGTTGGCAGACATTGGCTCTACAAGTGTATTTGTATGTTCTGTAAGAATTCCCAGGTATATCGTAGAGCTGACTAGGGACAAGGTTATAGTCACTTCTTGGTCATAGCCAGCTACCCAGAGGGAGCGAGTAGTTGAACCTTTGGGCTTGGGACCATAGTCGCAGGGGACATCAAGCTCATGTGGCATGACATACTACACAAAACATTGTTCTACCTCCTACTTTGGCGAGTAGCGACTGGGATCTTAAAAAGCTTGAAAGCAGCCAACTAGATGCAATGATGGGTCTCTCTGCATCCAGAGCAAAGAAGAATGAAGAAAACCAAAGATTCATGGAAAGAATTAGTCCTAGCGACTGGTACACCATGCGATCCGCAGCCTATATGACTGAGACCAGAAGAACTAGATGGTGCCCAACTACCACTGTCAGCCATTCAGAGGGGGATCTATGTAGGAGATCCTGAATAGAGAGGGAGAACAATGTGGAACAAAACTGAAAATCATTTGGGGAAAAAAAGGGGGGGGACCAGATTTGCTGATCTGATAGAGCCTGGTGGAACCACTGAGACTGTGGCCCCTAGCTGCCCTTCAGGTTTGGAATTGAACCCACACCTGTGGCTTCCAGCCAAACAAAAGATAGGCATGTAAGTTGAACATGTGCCTGAGGTAGATACACTCCTTGGAGAGAACAATCATGGGAGAAAGAAGGGCTGTTTATGCACAGGGAGACAGCTCAGGGGGCAGGAATGCATGGAGGGATGGACACAGGGAAGAGGTAACTATGGGGAGGAAGTGGGAGGGGAGCTGTTGCATTGGGGTAAATTGTAGTCAACGTCATGAGACAAAGTGTATGTGAACTGCTGTATGGAAAATGAATTTGCTCTGTAAACTTTCACCCAAATCACAATTTAAAATAAATAAATAAATAAAAGACTTCTTTACTCCTACTGGCTAGGTAGTATTCCACTGTATGTATGTACCACATTTTGTTTATCTATTCATTTCTTGGCGTGCATTGAGGTTGTTTATGCCTTTTGGCTATTGTGAATAGTACTGCAGTGAATATTTGTGTACAAGTCTCTTTTTGAGCCTCTGCTTTGAAGTCTTTGAGTTATATAGCTAGGAGTGGAATTCCTGGGTCTTATGGTACTGCTGGAGCCCTGATAGCACAATGTTTAAAGTGCTCATCTATTAACCCAAAAGTTAGCAGTTTGGAACCATCAGCAGCTCTGTAAGAAAAAGATTTAGCAGTTTCTGCTTCCATAAAGATTTATTGTTAGAAACCCTATGGGGGCAGTTCTACTCTGTCCTATAGGGTAGCTATGAGTCTAAACTAACTCAGCAATGGGTTTGGGTTTGGTTTGGTATAGTAGTTCTGATTTTAGTTTTTTAAGGAACCACCACATTGTTTTCCACAGTGGCTGTACCATTTTGTATTCCCCATCAGAAATGGATAAGGATTTTAATTTCTCCACATCCTTGCTAACATTTGTTACTTCTGTTATTTTCTATTTTTGTTTTTTAATCTTAGCCATCCTATTGGATGTGCAGTGGTATCTCATTGTGGTTTTGATTTGCATCTCTCAGATGGTTAATGATGTTGAGCATCTTTTCATGCGTTTGGTGGCTATTTGAAAGTCCTCTTTGGTGAAATGTCTATACAAGCCCTTTGCCCATTTCATGTTTGAGTTATTTATCATTTTGTTGTTAAGTTGTCCAAGTTTTATATATATTTTGGTTATTAGATTCTGGTGGGATATATGGTTTCTGAAGATATTCTGAAGACAAGTGAAGCTTGTCTTCACTTTTTTAGTAAAGTTTTGATGAACGAAAGTTTTTAATTTTTATGAGGTTCCATTTATTTCTGCTATTTGTACTTTTGTTAGTATATTAGATAATCCATTGTTGAAAGCTAGGCCTGACAGTGTTGTCCCTGCTTGTTCTTCTAAGAATTTTATGGTTTTAGTTTGCACATTTAGGTCCTTAATCCATTTTGAATTTGTTTTTGTGTATGGTATCAAGCAAGGATCTTTCCTTTTTTTTTGTATGTAGAAGTCCAATTTTCCCAGAACTGTTTATTGAATTCTTCTTTCCCTATCAAATGGACTTAGCACCCTTGTCAAAACTCAGTTGGCTGGAGATGTGTAAGTTTATTTCTGGATTCTCAATTCTCTTCTGTTGGTATATGTGTCTATTATTATACCAGTAGCAGGCTATTCTGATTATTGTAGCTGTGTAATTTGTTTTAAAATCAGAAATTGTGAGTCCTCCTGCTTTGCTCTTCCCTTTCAGCATTGTTTTAGCTCTTTGGAGTCTCTTGCCTGTCCATATAAAGTTGAGGGTCAGTTTTTCTGTTTCTGTAAAAAGAAGGATGTTTAGAATTTTGATTGGGATTGATTGTATTGACATCTTGACAATACTAAGTCTTCCAATCCATGAGCACGGAACATCTTTCCATTTACTTAAGTCTTCTTTAATCTCTTTTAGCAATGTTTTATAGTTTTCATTGTATAAGTCCCTGGTTAGATTTATTCCTGGATATTTTACTCTCTTAGGTGCTAATGTGAATGGAATTGTTTTCCCAATTTCCCTTTCAGATTTCTCATCGCCAGTGTATAGAAACTCACTTGATTTTTATTTGTTGACCTTACATCCTACAATTTTGCTAAATTCCTCTATTAGTCCTAGAAGTTTTCTTGTGGACTCTTTGGGATTTGGTAATTTCATTTTACTTGACCCAGGCTTAGGTCAGCTGCTACCAGTGTATCCAAGGGCAAGAAAACGGCAGAATGAAATGATCCCTACAAAGCAAGACATCTAGATATGTTACTATCAGATTGGGTCACTAGACTCATATTCCTGGAGTGGCCTATGGAAATGAGTAGCTTTCTTTTATACACTACTAAATGCTAACTTATTCAAACCTGTCACAAAGAGGTCTGGTCTGATAAATTTTTCCAAAACTTGAGCAGCAGATTGATCCTGAAGAGGACAGAAAATCACAAGATAAATTTGATTTCTTAGTATCATCCAGCACAGCAGTTTTCTAACTATGATTTTGGGACTCCTTTATACTCTTAAAAATTATGAAGGGGAGGAGTTCCATTAAGATGAAGGAATAGGCAGACAAACTACACAGACCCTCTTCAACAAAGAAAAGGGGAACCAATTAACACAGATACAGAAGATAATCCTGGAGTCCCGAGCTTTGAAAGGAAGGATACGGAAGTGGAAACTCCAACTAGTAGAAGAACCTGCATGAAAACACCGAAAAAAGAGACTTACAGAGCTGCGGTATGTCAGCAATCCTGATGGTGCAAACAGCTTGGATATTGCCACGTGGTGTTGGGACCTAACAATTAACCTAAAAATTGGCCCTGATAGTCAGGGGCTGCATGGAGGACAGCACTGGTGGCTGGTGAATAAAAGGGGAAGCAGCAAAGAGGGAGACGAGCTGACCTGTGGACTTTTGACTGTCTGGAGGGTGCAACCATTTTGAATGTTTACAAGCAGGTGGACCATTTTGGATATTTAAAGCAACAGTGTTCTCCTAGATTCCAGGGACTTAAGAATAGGCTCCACTTGCGGGGAACAGCAAGGACATTCCTGACACGAACAACTGGAAAGGTGCAATATTCCCCATGTTACTCTTTTTTTTTTTTTTTTTCCCCCATGTTACTCTTATACCCCATACCCTCTTGGTGAATGGAGGTGTGGCCATCCCTCACTCCCACCCACCTTCTGGGCCAGCAGGAATTCCATCTCAGCCTGTGTGCTTTGACAGAGTCTGGGTGCCCTGCTGTGCCCTACCCAGATTTTTTTTTCCTTTTTGTTGAGTTTGTTTGTTTTTGTCTGTTTTAAAATAATAATTCTCCTCCTTCCCCTATTATTCTCCTAGTCTATTTCTTTTCTCTTATTGCCCCCTCCCCAGATATTGTGGTTTTTTTCTTTTTTCGGTGATTGTTCCTGTGTGTTTATGTGGTGTTTTTTGCCTGCTTGCTTTTACTTTTTTTGATGGTTCTTTGATTGTTGTTTTTGTCTGAGTGGGAGACAGCAACCGTGCCCATACAATGCTACAACACCCACACTTCATGCAGCTCCACTTACTGAGTGAGAGCCACCACTTCCTTCTCTACCAACTGGCCAACAATAAATGACCACCAAGAAGAGCCTGACTCACCCTTAACTGCTCTTCACAAACAATTAAACAGAGATCTAAATACAACAACGTCACAACATCTCAGAAACAACAGACCATCACAGTCCACACAAACAAGCAAGATAAAGAGGTAGAAACAAGAGATCAGGATACAGACCCAGAACACATCTCTGAGGAAGAAGCAGCATTGTAACTCCCTGATAAGGAATTCAAAAGAATTATACTTAGGTATCTTCAGAAGTTTGAGAGACAGATAAAGGAAAACATGGACAAAATTAAGGAAAACACAGACAAAATCCTAGAACAATTTCAGAAGAAAATACAAGAACAAAATGACAAAATAAATG
>NW_006921632.1:1345598-1376264 GCF_000298275.1 Orycteropus afer afer
CAGTCATTACACTGAATGTTAATGGATTAAATGCACCACTCAAGAGATGGAGAGTTGCAGACTGGATAAGAAAACATAACCCATCAATATGCTGTCTACAAGAGACACACCTTAGAGACAAAGACAAAAATAGACTAAAAATTAAAGGTTGGAAAAAGGTACATCAAGCAAATGGAAACCGTAAAAGAGCAGGAGTGGCAATATTAATTTCTGATCAAATTGACTTTAAGACAAAAACCACCATACAAGACAAGGAAGGACATTATATAAGAAGATATAAATAACCATGATACATATCTATGGACCAAATTAAAGAGCCCCAAAATACATAAATCAGGTTTTAACAGAATTGAAAAGGCAAATAGATGACTCCACAGTCATAGTTGTTGTTGTTATGTGCCATCGAGTCAGACCTGACTCATAGCAACCCCTCCTTGGGTTTCCAAGGCAGTATCACTACAGAAGTAGATTGCCCAATCTTCCTTCCAAGGAGTGGCTGTGGGTTTGAACCACCAGCCTTCTGATTAGCAGTCAAATGCCTTAAGCACTACGCTACCAGAGCTCCTCACAGTCGTAGTGGGAGAGTTTAATACACCACTTTCAATGAAAGATAGAACAACTGGAAAGAAACTCAACAAAGATGCAGAAGAGCTAAAGAATACAATCCACCATCTTGACCTTATAGACATCTTCAGGGCACTTTACCCAACAACAGCACAATATACGTTCTTTTCCAGTGCACATGGAACATTCATCATGACAGACCATATGTTAGGCCATAAAGCAAGCCCTTAATAAATTTAAAAACATTGAGATACTACAAAGCATCTCACATTGCAATGCTATAAAATTAGAAACCAACAATAGGAAGATCAACGGAAAATGAGCAAACACATGGAAACTGAACACCTTCCTTAAGAACAGCTGGGTAAAAGAAGAAAAAAAAAATTATCAAGGACCTTAAAGAGGTTTTTTATCTGTGGATAATATCTGTCAATATTTGCTATCTTAGACGTTAAAATGGAAAAAAATGTGACTCAGTGGATAAAGCATTTGGCTGCTAACCAAAAGGTTGGTGGTTCAAACCCTCTGGCCACTCTGCAGGACAAAGGTGAGGTAGTCTGCTTCCGTAAAGAAATCCTATGGAGCAGTTCTACTCTGTCCTATAGAGTCATTATGAGTTGGAATCAACTTGATGGCAGTGTATTTTTGTTGTTGTTTGTTTTTAATTTATTAATTCATTAAAATAACAATAAACTGATTACATATTAGTATACTAATACTTTCATGAAAAATGACTGTTTTCCAGAGCAAAAAAATTAATGAGAAGAGTGGCACTATTTTACTTTTTTGCAAATCTTTTTAATATCTGGCAGTTTATTTTCATATCAGCTTCTGCATTCCCTCTGTTGCAATATCTCATGTCATGTTTGTTGTTGTTGTTGTTGTTTTGCCGTCAAGTCGGCCCCGACTCATAGCAACCCGTCCTTGGGTTTCCGAGGCAGTATCACTACGGAAGTAGGATTGCCCAACCTTCCTTCCGAGGAGTGGCTGGTGGGTTTGAACTGCCAGCCTTCTGGTGAGCAGTCATGTGCCTTAGGCACTATGCTACCTGAGCTCCTACATGTCATGTAGCCTCTGCAGAATTCCACTGTATGCTCATGAGAGTATGAGAGAAAGAAAAGAATTATTATAACATAATCAAAATTATATGAAAACAGTTTTGAACTTGCAAACCTGAAAGGGACTGAGGGTACCCTCAGGGATTCCAGACCACACTTTGAGAAGGTTTTAAGTGCTGATCTAGCAGAAAGAATTAATCCTAGGTTCTTTGTCTGGAGTTTTTCCAGCCTAGATACCTACCTACCCATTTTATAGGTTATACCAAATAACAGTTGAATGATGTAGAGTGAGTAAGTGGTTAAGCTTGGACTTTCTCAAAGTTCTGATTTCAAATAATTTCCCTTTCTACATTAAGATAATTCATTTAATATATTACTAAACCTACAAACTTACATTTTTATTCCACATTAGAAAAAAAAATGATTTTCAGATCACATCCTCATTTTCAATTTGGAAAACATGCTTCATGTCAGCATAAAATAGGTACTCAATTAAATATTTGTCAAATAAATAAATGTCTTTAGGGTCTATACAGCTGGAACTGACTAGATATCAGTAGCTTAGTGTCTTTCACTGAACTCTGAACTAATGAAGGTGGGATGTAAACTAATAACAACTCAGGATATTTAAGTCCATCCTCACATTCAAGTAATAAAATTATCTTGGCTTCACCCAGGTAGGTTGGGTACAGACCTGCCTCTGTTGGATGAGATAAGATTTCTTGCTCTTGTAACCTTCAGCCGTAGGTACCAGGGAGTACCCAGACTGAAATAACCTGTTTCCAGTGAAAAAAATAATAGCAACCTTTTAGTTAATATTTTCTATGTGTCAGGAACTGGCATAGGCACTTTACATGCATCATGTCATTTCATCTTTAAAACAACCCTGTGAGGGAAGAGGTAACTACAGAGAGGAAGTGGGAAGAGAGCTGTTACACTGTGGGGAATTGCAGTCAATGTCATGAAACAAAATGTGTATGAACTGCTGTATGGAAAATGAATTTGTAAACTTTCACCCAAGTCACAATAAAAATTAAACAACAACAACAACCCTATGAGGTAGATATTATTATCCGTATTCTATAGGTGAGTAACTTTCACAAGAGCTGTCAGCTAGTAAAAATCTTAACTCCAGTGCCTAAGCTTTAATCACAAAAAATCACAAAACTGCCTCTGGATTAAAGAAGTCTGGACCAGGGAGTAAGAGTAGGAATTGGAAAGGCCATTTTCTGCTTTTATATATTTATACAATTTTTTTGGATGGGAAGAGACAGAGCGATGATTCAGTATTTTGTTTTATCTGTGATACAGTACCAATGCAGGAACAAAGACTGCCTTACTCTTCTGGAGGCTGGTAGTCCTTGGTCCAGACTGAGCTCCAGTAGAGCAAGAGTGGGACTCACTACATCTGTCATTTGTCACTTACCAAGCCACGTGGGTTTGAATCCACCAGCCACTGCTCAGAAGCGAGATTGGGCACTCTGCTTCCATAGTGATAGCACCTCAGAAACCCAACGAGGGGTCACTATGAGTCAGATTTGACTCGATGGCAGTGAGTGGTTTTTTGAGCAACTACTAAGTGTAGAACTTGGCTGAATGCAACAGCAGTCTATTATTATCTGTGTTCACAGGAGTTTAAACAGGAGTTGGAGGTCAAAACATTATGATACACAGAATAAAGTATCAATGAGTGTAAATTAAGGTATCTACTAACATTGGCCTTTGAATAGAACTCTTGTACAATCTCCTTTTTAGAAAAGGACGGGAGAATAGGTTGCAGATATGGCTGACTTCATTATCTGAATAAATGTTCCCCAGTGGCTCAGGAGCTTTGACGATAAGAATAAAAGAAGTTCTCATAGAGAAAAATAATAAAGTTTCTTATTTTCAGTTCCTCCTTAGAGATAATAAATTCTGGACTCAAATGCAGATTGAAAAAATAGGTCAAGAGCATTCCATCTTACGCCTCCTGTTCGTATTTTCATCATGGGATTCCCATAAGATGTTAAAAGGGCTAGAACTGGTTTATCTCTGGTTGTGTGGAAGAGTGAGATCTCTTGGGAAGAACCAATCAATTTCAAAGATCTGAAAGTTAGAAAATAATTAGTCAATGACAGCATCATAAAATCTTAGCTATAGGAAAACATCTTAGAAATAAATCATCTAGTATAAACTCCTTCTTATGGATGATGAAACTGAGACCCAAAAAGTTAAGTTGCTTGACCAAGTTGATACTGCTTATTAGTGGTACATCTGGGACTAGAATTTATTGCTAATAGGTAATTTTCTTCTCACCCTCCCCAGCTTTCTGGTTTCTTTCTTTGGGACTCCTGGAGTATTTCTGTAATCCTTTGACTATGCAGGAAGATGACCATGATCCAGGATATCTGTATTTAGAAAGTGCTTACCCTCAGTTCTCTTTTCCCTCCAGTTGAGACCTTCTTGACCTTTTGAAGTAAGAAAGTCTGCCATTTATTAAGTACCTCACATCTTAATGGGTATATAAATCATCCAGGGATCTTGTTAAAACACAGATTTTGATTCAGTAGGTCTAGCATGGGGCTCAAGATTCTGCATTGCTAATAAACTTCCAGGAAATGCCAATATTGCTGTTGGTCTGTAGACCACATGAGTAACAAGGATGTTGATATTTATCTTATTGATGAAAAAAAGGGAAGCCCAGAGATAAAATAACTTGCCCAAATTCATACAGGCATTAAATGGTACAATGATGATTGGATGGATCTAGATCTTTCTGACTATAAAGCTCAAGATGTGATCTAGAAGCCAGTGAAAAGAGTCTATGTTTCAACATGTCTTAAACAAGTCACTTATCAAGTAAGTCAATGGCAGAACCCAGGGCCGAAGCAAAAAGTCCTGGCTTCCAGCCCAGTGTTTCCCTTTTCCTCCTGTCAGTCCCCTAATCAGGGTCTTTCCTTCATGCTTAGCAAACCATATTTAGAATTGGCCTTGGGTTTTCTCCCTTACAGGTTCATTGCCAAACCTTGTGCCCTCCATGTTGGCATCCAGGACAGTGGTCCTTATCAGGCCCAATCCAATGCCATCCTTGAAAAGGTGTTCCTATCTATCACCAAGGTAAGTTGGCAAGGAAACAGGGAGGAAAAATCACGTTGAGGGATTGCCCCATAGGGCAGGGGAGGCTGGAGAGCAAGTATCTTTTAAGAGTGAGAACAGGATGGGATGATCTTTCACAGTTGATCAGGCCATATAGCTATAAGGAGAACTTTATCCCTGTCTCCTTTGGGCCAGGGTCCCTAAATAAGGCAAGGTCACATACCTTTGAGTTTTAGGCACAGCAGTCACCACCATCCCACCTTGTCACCGCCACCACCACACACATACACACACAAATTCGTTGATTTTTTTTTTCCCCCTTCACTTTACTTAGTTGTTTAAACAAGACGGGGCTGGTCCTGAAAGTCTTTGCAGCTTGGGTTTTTAATACCCATTTTCACTCAGTTTGGGTTGAAGGGAGAAGACCAAACAAGGATGTACAGGTGAGTAGAAAAGGTCCTCGTTGTGTGAATAAAGGACCTCTTCTTACGAAAAACAACTTTGGGGAGAAGTCTGGCAACAGAAACATCACTTGAACCACTATGGTTGTAGCCTCTCTGCCAGTCAGCTAGTCAGAGGATGTGATGAGAGGCTTGAGGGGAAAGGGAATGTTCTGACTCTGGCCGTCCATCTGCAGTGTCCTGATGAGAAGAGGCTGGAGGGCCTGTCAAAGCAACTGGACTGGGATGTCCGAAAAATACAATGTTGGTTTCGCCATCGGAGGAATCAGGACAAGCCCCCAACGCTCACTAAATTCTGTGAAAGCATGTAGGTGTGCGGAGGGAGATGGGGAATGAGGCGGAATGTGGGGATGTGACTGGACTGAAGTTTTACTTTGGGAAGTCATTTCTGTTGTTGGGACAGTTGTCACTGAATGTGACCCAAACTATTATAGGAAGAGAACTGGAAGATTGGTTGTCCTTTGTTTTTCAGACATGCTTGCCACTAAGCTAAGTGCAATTCTATTTTGTCCCCCTTTCCCAAATAGATTGAGAGAGAATTCCTGTAATTGCGTTTATATATGAGTATATAAACACCTTTGTACACCTTGATAGAGGTATTATCAGCTTACTCTAAACTGATGTTTTTAGTAGGGAACATCCCTTTTCAGGGCAGTGCTATCATCATTTCACTAAATTTTTACTAATTATCCTCTAGAAGCAGAGCAGTGTATTGGTCATTTTTGTGCAGAGAAGAAAATTAGACACTATTGATATAGAATAGAAAAAAAAGCTGGACAAGTATATGGTTAAAGCCAGTATACACTGTGGCAGTGTGTTTTAAAGAGAGGCTGGAATATGACTCTGTCTTTGGCTTTTTAGGTAACAGTATTTGTCCCTATTCTGGGAACTTACCTATTTCTCACCAGTAACTATCTTACCCCCAAATCTGCTATCTTAACTTCCTCAGCCTTAGAGACTTTCTTTTAAGTGACATTTATCTAATCTCTACTCTTTCTCCCATTCAGGTGGAGATTTACTTTCTATTTATGTATATTCTGCTACGGAATTAGATTTCTCTGGTTGGTGAGTCTGAACTTTCTCTGGTTCTCTGGTTGGGTTCTAATCGTGCCTAGTTCTCTAGAGATAACTGAATACCTTTTGTTGTTGCTGTTGTTGGAGACCTTTAGATGTTTATTCTCTCTAAATGTTTTCTTTTCAACGTCCATAGCTCAAGGTTGGGTTTCTTTTTTTTCCCCCCACTTTAAGTAGATTGTTTTCTGTGTGATTTCAATAACTTCATGATGATTTCTCCCCCTAAGTAATGATAATAATAGTAGTTATAATTAAATAAGTATAGCATTTGGTAGTTTATAAAGCACTTGACAAAAATCCTGTTCTTTCAAGGAAGAAACATTTGCAGAAATGGAATCAATAACTTTTTTAAGTGGGGAAGACAGGGTTTAGTTCCGCTTTCAGTTAATTGTCAAAGAAGAATTACAGGCTTTTTGATTTCTGGTTCCATGTGGGTTTTATCTCACTGTACTATAATTTTTTTTTTTTCTCTAACGGATATAACTTCAGAATACATGAAGCAAAAACTGACAGACCCAAAAGAAGAGAATAAACAAATACAAATACACACTTATGGTTAGAGATTTTAATATTCTTTTCTCAGTAATTGATTAAATAACTAGACACATAGCACACATACACACACAAAATCACTAAGGCTGTAGAATATTTGAACAGTACTGTCAACCAACTTGACCTGATTAACATTTGTAAAACACTACACAAACAGTTTAAGAATATATATAATTTTCATGCACATGTAGAACATCCACCAAGTAGGCTATATGCTGGTGCCATAAAATGTCTCAGTAAATTTCTAAAGTTTGTAATATAAGGTGAACATTTACACCTGGTAGGTACACTCATTAGAACCATCAACCATGGACGATCAGAAGGACAGTATTTGCGCAGGGAGACACCTCAGGGGGCAGGAATGCATAGGAAAGAAGGACACAGCAAAAAGGTAACCACAGGGAGGAAGTGGGAAGAGAGCTGTTACATTGTGGGAATTGCAATCAATGTCATGAAACAAAATGTGTATGAAATCCTGTATGGAAAATGAATTGCTCTGTAAACTTTCACCCAAATCACAATAAAAAATGTATATATATCTATATCTATAGATTCAAATATAGATATAGATAAATATTGGAATGTTATAGAATGTGTTCTGTGACCACAGTGGAATTGAATTAGAAATCGATAACAATAAGATACCTAGAAAATATGTGGAAGTTAAACACTTTTCTTGGTAGCCATGAGTCAAAGAAGAATTGAATAATATGTAACATCAGAATTTGTATATACAGCTAAAGCATGCTTAGAGGCAAATTTATAGCTTTAAATATTTATATTAGAAAAGAAAAAAGCTTTAAAATCAATAATCAAAATTTCTACTTTAAGCTCCGAAAAAAGAAGAGCAAAGTTAAAGGAAGGAAACAGTAAAAATAAGAGCAGGAAACAATGAAATTGGCATTAGACAAAAAATAGAGGAAATTAGCAAAGCCAAAAGTTGGTTCTTTGAAAGTTACAATTAAAATTAAAACTTCTAGCTAGCAAGACTGATAAAGGAAAAAAACATAAATTATATGAGGGAAAAATAGATTAGAGCTACAGATCCTATAGACATTGAGATTATAAAACAATATTATGAACAATTTAATGCAATAAATTTAACAGATGACATGGATAAATTCCTTAAAAGACATAACTGATTAGTGAAATTCTCAAATTTGTTGATTGTATTCATACAAAATCAGCATTCAGTGATACATAGCTCTAATGACATATGTATGAAAAACCTCACACTGAATGACCTAGTTGATTATTTAAGCATAAAATAAATTGTGTTAAACTCTTAAAAACAAAAGAAAAAAAGACATTCTATTAGAGATTATTAGGAGCTCTGGTAGCATAGTGCCTAAGGCACTTGACTGCTCACCAGAAGGCTGACGGTTCAAACCCACCAGCCACTCCCTAGGAGGAAGGTTGGGCAATCCTACTTCCGTAGTGATACTGCCTGGGAAACCCAAGGAGGGGTCGCTATGAGTCGGGGCCGACTCGACGGCAAACAACAACAACAACATTAGAGATTATTACTTTTGACTTTTCAGTCTTTAGTTTGGTGTAGAAATCTCTCTTCATTGTCAAACTGAATCATATCTTCCCCATTTCTCATATCCCTGGTGGTGATGTTTCCTAAAACTATCTTAGAGCTATTTCCTGCCCTTATTTACGTCAAAGCATGATTGTTCTATTTGTACTAACCCTTTCTTATCCTGGAAGAAAAATCTAGCCGTTTACTGATCCTTTATTACCTACTGCTGGTTGCCCTTAAGCTGATTACTACTCAGTGTTGCATGTTCGGCCTCCTGGGTGCATAGGAGAGCTGCGCTCCTTGGAGTTTTCAAGGCTGTGACCTTTCAGAGACAGATCACCAGGCCTTTCTTCTAACTGTAAGGCACCACTGTGTGAATTTGAAATGCCAACCTTTTGGCTCATAGTCAAGCATTTACTGATCCTTTAGGAATCCCTAAACTCTGGCATGGGGGATTCCTTCTTATTCCCCGTCTCTCTTTTGCCCCCAACATAGAGAGAAGGGGATTTTACAGGGCAGATTTGGAGCCAGGTGAGAATCCTGAAGGTTGACCTGAGTTATCTGTTTTCTCTTAGTCACCTTGGTTGTGGGACACTCGACAGTGCTGGCATAACTATCCGTATCAGGTAGGATCTGAGTCCTTTCAAGACAGGGGCCTTGCATATGAGTTGGACATTTACCTGAGGTGGATACACGCCTTAGAGAGAACAGTTATGGGAGGAAGAAGGGCTGTTTATGCACAGGGAGACAGCTCAGGGGGAAGGAGTGCATGGAGGGATGGACACAGGGAAGAGGTAACTCGGGAGGAAGTGGGAGGGGAGCTGCTGCATTGTGGGAAATTGTAGTCAATGTCATGAGACAAAGTGTATGTGAACTGCTGTATGGAAGGTGAATTTGCTCTGTAAATTTTCACCCAAATCACAATTAAAAAATTTCCCTAAAAAAAAAAAAAGACAGGGGCCTTGTGTGTATGAAAGGTGGGGTAGGGGAGAGTATGTGTCAGTCCTAGGATAGATGACATATTTCCTTGGTTTTCCTGAAGAATTAAGGGCTGAGTCCTTCTGAGTCATGGTTCCGGGCTATCTCTTTTGGGGGCCACCATAGCAGTGAAATTCAGTGATCTTTTTGTTCTAGTTTCTCCTTTATATTTGCCCTAATTGAGTTAGGGGAAAATGCAGCTTCCTGCTGCTTAATGAGGTGCCTTCTGGTTCAGGTGTCCCTTTTGTATCAAGGATAACTTGAAGTCTCTTTAAGAGTATCTTTGTTCTAGGCTAGGAATGGCATTAAGAGAAACTAAAACAGCTTTTTAATGTTCACATTTTATCAAGCCATTAGAACTTCAGAGTTATATTTGTCACAGAATCTGTGCTATTAATGTTGACTGTTTTGTTACTAACCAAAACATTAAAATAGTTACACATTTGAACAAATATAATAAATAGAATATTATTTCCTTTAAAAAAAAAAAAAAAAAGTATCTTTGTTCTAAGCTGTACTAGAAAAATGTCAAGGAACTACTAAAAGGGTAAAAGAGGGCAAGGCTTGAGTGTATTTAATCCCTTGAAAAGCACTAATTGCCCAGAATTCTGGCCACACTGATTTGGTTGTGCCATATTATGTGTTAACCTTAGCTGATCTCTAAAAGATGAAAGCCAAAGATGTCAATGAGGGAGGACAGAGGGAGGAGGTTTAAGTCTCCACATCAGTCCGAAGTCTGACAACTACTGTGGATCGTGGGAGATGATGGATAGGAAGAATGTCGCTAATCATTTTGGGTACTCAAAAAAAAAAAAAAAAACAACTCACTGCCATCAAGTTGATTCCAACTCATAGTGACTCCACTTGCCTTTCTTAGACAGTAAATCTTTATGGAAGTAGATTGCTCTGTCTTCCACGGAGTGGCTGGTGGGTTTGAACCACCAGCCTTTTGGTTAGTAGTCTTTTAGGTGCTGTACCACAAGAGTTGCTTCTTTGGGTACTGGTCCTCCAAAAAAGAGAACATTGCAGAGATAGATTGACTTTTTGACTAACTATAGTATAGTCAAAGGTGTAACTACTGTTTTCTTTCTTCCAGCCTCTCACAAGTGGGCTTTATTACTATTACATCATGGAACTGGCCTTCTATTGGTCTCTTATGTTTTCTCAGTTTACAGACATTAAAAGAAAGGTAAGGACTCCTTTAACTCTCTAACTAATTGCATCCTCCATTCTAGTAGTTACCTTTGTGATGGGTTCTCCACCCTAATTAGAACCACAAAAGAGGGATAAAATAGATTTGATGGAATTATCAGCTTTTTGTAATGTTCCCAGAAATGGGACTTGATAAATTATGTTTGAAACATTCAAGCCCAGAGTGAAAAAAGTTAGCCAGCTAAGAAGCATACCCTTTTCCTTACTCTTCTCCAAGGTTCTTCCATGCCTGATGCTCAGGAAACTAGTTGGAACTTGAGAGAGCAAGGCCTGACTGGGAAAAGGTCTGATTCCAGGAAAGCTCTGTTCTCCCTTCTTGGATGGCCCCACTTGTCAAAGAATGTCAACTTTAAGGGGTTTTGGATTATTTTAGTTTACCCTCTTCCTGCTATTATTTTGGAAACAAAGATTCAGAGAAGTGAACTGACTTGACTTGCTCACATAGTGACAGAGTTGAAAATGACTTAAATTTTTTATAACCAAACAGAAAGAGTAGAAGCTTTTTTTCAGTGCTATCCATCTGACATAATGTGGTTCCAACAGCTGTAACCCTGATCTTTTGTTAACTCATGATTATCTTTGGTAAGGAAAACTCATGTCAGCTTTTATGGAAGTGGATCAAGATGAATCTGGGTCATTAGTTGTTGTTTAACCTAGAAGCTTAATACTTAATTCAAATGCCTTTCATTCATTATCCTATGAACATGAGACACAGGTCCTCTACTTGGTAAAATTTTATAATATGTTTTTAATATGTGTGTAAGTTATAAAACATAATAATAGAATGTATACCTGTGAACCCATCACCCAACTTAAAAACTAGACCATATTATACCACTGTGTCTGCCTGTGTGGAGAGCACAGACTTTACACCCTTACATCTCTGACCCACATTCACCTGCTCTCTCCCAGTGGACTGAGAAATATGTCTTATTATATGTTTGACAACTCAAGTAGACATTTCTGCAGGTCTCACCTGAGCTTTAAATCTGGAGACAGCAAATGCTTCCAGTAATACAGATTATTTAGCTAATGTATATTCCTTTTGAGACTTTTTAGAAAGTCTTTATTTAGCCTGCCCTTCCATAAGTCTCTTTTTTCTGTTACTGCCCTTTGGCTGAAATGTCTTTCCTCCAAACAGATTAATCTCAGAATCTTAGGGATATGTAAGGCTTATGTGTTCCACTGCCACCTAGGAAATTATTCCCAAGTATCAGCTCAACATCCATGCTCTGCATAGTCTTCGACTATCAAAGAAAATTGCTCTTTTCTCTGCTTTGAGCTATATTAGCATAGACTCTGAGTCAGAGGCCCTGTAAGGAGAGTTGAGTAAAATTCTAGGCAGCTCCTTGAGGAACAATCTAAGCAAAATGGAACCTCTAAGGGATGAGGTATGATCCTCAGAGGTCTTTGGGTTGGCTAGCATCTCTATAGCCTTGTCTTTACCTGCCTCTTTGATTTTCATTACTTCCTAGGACTTCCTGATCATGTTTGTGCATCATTTGGCCACCATTGGGCTCATCACCTTCTCCTACATTAACAACATGGTTCGGGTGGGAACTCTGGTCATGTGTCTACATGATGCCTCAGACTTCTTGCTGGAGGTGAGACATAGCCCCTCTTTTCTCATTACTCCTCTCTTTCTCTCCTTCCCTTCCTATGTAAGAACTGGCATTCTCCCCTCAATTCAATTCTTATATTCCCTTCTCCAGGCAGCCAAGCTGGCCAATTATGCCAAGTATCAGAGACTCTGTGACACCCTTTTTGTGATCTTCAGTGCTGTTTTTGTGGTCACTCGTCTAGGAATCTATCCATTCTGGTAAGTATAGGGGTTTTGAACTGTGATAGGTAAGTAGCTAATGATTCCTTTTGGCAGTTTGGGAAGAGAACTCCAAGAACCTTATCGCCCTACTTTCTCCTGGGTCTAACCTAACCCTTATTGGACTCTCTCAGGATCTCAGCTGTTTTGCACAATATTTCTAGCAAGGTTGTGATCCAGACTCAAAGTACCCAACTCACTTGTTTCTGGTTTTCCAGACTCATCTTTGAGGAACAGTCTTTATTTATGCCAAAGTAATTCCTTTGCCTTCCTTTGCACTGATCACAAAATTCTCAGACTCTTCTTGCCTATGTCCCTGCTCTATACTCTCTTCTCCACCCACCCACACCCAGACACACAGATACACACATACACTCACACACCCCTCTCTCTCTTACATTCACCCTGGTACAAGTCAGTGACTCAGTGGGTTGGAGATTTTCCTCAGTCTCAGGGAATATCAGCTATGCTGAAGATCTGAGGATTATGATGATCCTGCTGCTGTCCCAATTTTTGCGAAACTTTGCATATTTAAAGTGATTAATTATACTTAATCTATCACTTCCTAAGATTCCTAAGTCTTCCCTTGTCCCTAAAGATAGAAAACTCCATAGGCTTCCTTTCTTTATTCCTGTCTCACTGTGTATGAATGTCCCTGCAACTTCACCTGATGATGAGATATGGGCAAAAACACACACAGGGCTGTACATCCCAGAGAATCCAGCTTCATCCCTGTCTGCCTCGCTTTGACTCTAGAGTCTGAATATTGGCTTCCTTCTTCTAGGATTCTGAACACGACCCTCTTTGAGAGTTGGGAGATGATTGGGCCCTATCCCTCCTGGTGGCTCTTCAATGGCCTTCTCCTGGTCCTACAGGTTCTACATATCATCTGGTCCTACCTAATTGCACGAATTGCTTTTAAAGCCTTGATCCGAGGAAAGGTGAGGATGAGAGATGGCTTCTTTCTTTGGGCTTTGTGGAAGGTCCACAGACCTTCTCTATCCATCTGACCTGGGAGCTCCATTTATAAAAAGGCCAAGCAAAAAGCTTAGGGCTTCAGAGTTTTCTCTTTTCATTAGTATGAATGTTTAGTCTTAAGCCATGACTTAGATGCAAAAGGAAGGATCTACTTCTTCCTGCTCTTTAGGGATGGCTATTGTTAAACAGAGTGTAGGGTCAAGAATTTTGGGATGACCTCTACCACTTCCTAGCCCCACCTATCTACCTTCAGTGGGTTTTATTTTTTTGTTTTCAGCATGGGAACTTTGTTTCAAAGGACATCATTTGCAAAACTGCAAGATATAAACTATATAAAAGTAGAGCTGTTAGGTTGATCTAAGGGCGGTATGGTAGTTCACAGGCCACCCCAAGATGAGCACATCGTAATGTTTCAAGGTGCAGTTTATATAAGGGACTAAGTACTCACCTCACCCCATTATTGTACAAGGCAAGGCTAGTCTAAGTGAAGTAGATATTTAGCTTTTCAAATACCCATCTTAAGAGTCCAAAAGCACAAAGAAAGGTGCCATTTTGTGATAAAACTAATAATCAAATTCTGCAAGTTCTAAATCAGTCAGACTGTGGTTGGCCCAAGAGCTGGGGATCTTAGCTTTCAGTAATACAGAATCCCAAGGGGAAGGCAGGGCTGCTCGAAGGAGGTACTGACTCTAAGACAAAAGGATGGAATGTCCCCCAGACATACAGGATCTCTTGTGTCGTTCCTTATGGCTGTACTTGGTTTCAGAACTTGCTCAATATGCCTGTGCATCTTGCTGTAGCTACTAGACATCTCTTGTCTCTCCTGCTTTTCTTTCCTGACCAGGTGACCTACCCAGGAAGGATTAGACCCAGACTCTGTACTCTCCACTCTTTTCTCACCTCCTTCCTTTTCTCTATGCCTGGTGGGAGCTGGACAGTTTCACCTCTTGCATGTAAGTGTATCTGTGCTTCTAGTAGTATTCAGTGAAGCATGTCTGGCTACGTTTCCCTTACTTCCTGCTCTCCTTTCTGGCCCCCTGTGTTTGTCTCGGAGCTTGCCCTTCCCCAGCCCTGTTGGCTAGAATTGAAGCCACCTAGATTCTTTTCTTCAAATGAGGCAAGAGTCGAAGCTGCTTTTTTTTTTTTTTTTTTTTTGGCCTCCCTTTACTGCAAATCTAGAAATACTGCCCTCTGGTGGTACTTCCTAAAGATCAAGTAACCAATTAGTTATCTGGATTCAGAGGTCAATTGCTTTGAATCTTAGAGCTAGTAATCCAGAGCAAGTATTCCCCTTCTTGGTAATAGCAATTGTAACTTTGTTCCCTTTTCACCTCCTTCTTTTCCTTTATTTTCATAGTCCATAGTAGAGAATTTAGGATATTTTGCTTGAAATGCAGGATAGTTTGGACTGGGAAACACTTCTCTAAGCCAAACTCTTCATTTGAAAACACAAAATAAAAAGCTGAGGTTAAGAGAGAAAGATTCACAGATGGTAGCATGATTGGGACTGGGATCCTTTTCTCATTGATTGCTAATCCACATTTCTTTTTACCATACCGTGTATTTGGGAGCTCTGGTGGCGGAGTGCTTAAGGCATTTGACTGCTAACCAGAAGGCTGGCAGTTCAAACCCACCAGCCACTCCTGGGAAGGGAGATTGGGCAGTCTACTTCTGTAGAAATACCAAGATATTGCCTGGGAAACCCAAGGAGGGGTCGCTATGAGTCGGGATTGACTCAACGGCAGTGAATTTTTCTTTTTTAAATATCTCTATCTATATCTATATATATATACACTGTGTATTTTGGGGTACTGAAGTTGTACAAGAGAAATGAGCTTGCTGTTGGGAGGGGAGAACATTGAGGAAAGCATGTGGCAGAGTAGTGATAGCTGGGCACAGGAGTAGTAGAACTACTAGAAGAGGCCCAGATTTGGATCAGATTTAGTATAAAGCAAAGTTCAGAAAAACCAATATGAATAACTTCAGTGGCGAGAACCACCAGAGGATAGAAGCAGTGAAGACAACCATAGGTACCTTTTGTGTTGAACTTTTTTTAGTCTTTAAGGGGAAAAAGGAGAAAAAATATGTGGAGTTTCCCTCAAAGCTAAACTGAAGACTCAGTGATTCCAACTCTCTCAGTTTGGTCCTGAAAGAGACACCCTGCCTACAAAATAGCTTCTATACCATAGTGAAGAAAATCAGAGATGAGACGAATCAGGAAACAGAGGAAGTTCGGAACAGTAACCACAGTTCAGATAATATTTTGAGTCGGGTGTCACCAGAAAGTAGACCAGATCAGGAACAATACCCAAATATAGGCTCTGTGGACTCAGTCTGTCTTATGACTCTCCAGAAAGGCTCTTCCCTCACCTTTCCTGTCTTTGGCTCCAATCCCCCAGGTGTCTAAGGATGATCGCAGTGATGTGGAGAGCAGCTCAGAGGAAGAAGATGTGACCACCAACACCACAAAAAGCCCCTGTGGCAGCAACTCCAGCAATGGTGCCAATCGGGTGAATGGCCACATGGGAGGCAGCTACTGGGCTGAAGAGTAAGATGGTTGGTGTGGTGACTTCAGCATACATGGACTTGCAGGGCCACTGGCAACCTACTCTTCTTGGGCCTCCCCACATCTGCACTCCTGTGACTAGAGGAACTGCAAGGCACCGAGGAGAATCAAACAAATATTTTCACCTTTTTTTGAAAAAAAAAAAAAAAAAAAAACTCTGCTATTTTGTATTTAATAGCCTCCAGGTCCTTTTAGTAATGTTATTTGCTCTGTGTGTGTGTGTGTGTGTGCACGCGATGTGCATTTGTGTATATGTATGTAATTCATTGCCTGAGTAGGGGCACAATTCTGGACTGCCTGGCCCCATTATCCCCACCTCAATCCCAGATTCTGGCTGCACCCTGAATTATGCTGGCTCTGGACTAGCTCCTCCCTTATTGCCCATTGCTCTTGAGGCTCTAAGTACCTGGACCATCTGAATGGAGCAGCCAAATTCAGCTCCAGGTTTCTGCACTGTTTCTCCATTGGAACTGGAGCACTTCACATGATGGAGTTGTATAGAAACAGAGGACCATGAATGGATGGCCAGGACTATTGTGGCCCCTAGCTGGATTCCCTTGCTACCACCATGTAGTGACAGGGACAGCTGCTGACACCCTGCTTCTTTACTGAATGGTACACAGGGAGGGGGGTTAGGGGAAGACAACAGCCACTGGGTGAGCTGTTAACAGTTTTATATTATTGTTTACTCTTCTGTGATTAAAAGTGCTTCAATCCTCCTCTGCTGTCTCAAACTCTTTAGTGACTGTTTCCTCAGTTCCCTGAATCCATATGCTGATTACGAGTCTTAGAGGGCTGATTCTAGAGACTCTGCCTGTACAGATTTTCTCTTTGGGTGCATGCTGGCAAGAATCAGCCAGAGTCTACATTTTAGGGCCCTTTTTTTTTTCTTAAGAAAAAATAAACATGTATAATCCCATTTTTTTCTTTTTTAAAAACCCCCTAAAATGTAGGCACTCACAAGAAAAATTAACTGAGCAAGTAAAAGTTTGTATATCGCCAAACCAACAAAAGGCTTTGGGTGAAGAGTTAAGACACCTATAGTTTGATACATGTCTTTCCAGTTTTACTGAATCCAGAGACTGCCATTAAACATTCTAAGGATGCGATAAATGAGTCTGAGCAGATATTTCTGTCTTAGTTCTGTTTTCTTTTAGCCCATGGGGAAGCAATCTTCCTAATCCAGATTTTTCTGTAGCTGAGGTCTTGGCAAAATTACCAGAAATGTTACTCAGCTCCCGGAATACTTTTCCTTCTAGTGAATATACACATTTTCAAAATATGTCCTTCTGCTCTTACGTACTTTAAGACATATCAGGGAGATGTATGGAAATTGAAAGAAATAGGTATTGTTCTAAGAAAAGATACTCACTTCATGTTCATTGATACTGTAGGGATATTATCCCTACTAAAATTTTCTAGGAGCTCTGGTGGCGTAGTGCCTAAGGCATTTGACTGCTAACCAGAAGGCTGGTGGTTCAAACCCATCAGCCACTCCTTGGAAGGAAGACTGGGCAATCTACTTCCATAGAGATACTGTCTCAGAAACCCAAGGAGGAGTTTGGAGTCGGAACCAACTCAACAGCATTGAGTTTGGTTTGATTTGGAAAATTAACCTACTAAAGTGCTGGATTTTAAAAAGACTCATTACAGGGCTTGAGGAAATTAAGTTCCAAAATATCTTTCAGTCATTTTGTCAGGAAGATTAATTAGAGTAAGGTCTTAAGTTCCTCATCTTGCCATATTATTGAGTAGACTTAAGCATTGTGAAATACGACAAGTGCTTTTGAAAGCCAAGTGAGCTATATGTATTTGGCCTTTTGAAATGTGAATAATTGCTTTATTAATATAATCTGAGTTGGTTGACCCAGTTAAACTAACAAAAAAATGCAAACAAATGGTATAATAATAATAATAATAATATACTTACATAGCTCTTATTACATGCCAGCCACTGTATAAAGCATAATGCATATGATAAAATTGAAGCAAAAAGTTTACCTTGTCCAAGGTCAAATGGCTAATAAGGGTTCAAACTCAGTATCTCTGTTAACCACCACTGTACACCCTCTCCTCACTGTCACATTATCTGAGATTCTGAAATTAAGACAATAGTAAAAAATCTGACGATTTTGTACTTTAATGATGTACTTCTGGCAGTAATGAATGTCAAGGTGTGAGACAAGAGTAACACTGGCTTTGATGGGTACGGTTATGTGTCAGTTTGGCTGGGCAGTGATTTGCAATGTTTTGGTACTTACATAATGATGTAGTCATTCTCCGTTTTGTGATCTGATGTGGTCATCCTCCATTTTCACTTAACTCCAATTTCGCATAACAGCCTGGTCTTTAGAACCTAACCATGTCTATAAGTGAGGAGAAGGTGTACTATCCTTCTTCCCAAGATCTCATGATAAGGAAAAATGGTTATTGAAGAATCATTTAGCTAGAAACATAGACTATAATTTGCCTTGGATGGGTGAATTGAGATTAGAGTCAGTTAGAAGAAGGTCTTTTCTGAGAAGGTTGAGGGTGAGAAATAAGGTGCTAGGGAGTTTGAATACAAAGCTAGAAGATAATAGTGTTAATAGGGTAGCAGGACTGTCAAAAGGCCAGTTTTATAGATGACCTGGGAAGGTGTCATGCCTGAGAGGGAGGACCCAAATCAGTGGAATGCAGGTCAGATGCAGAGTTCACATTCCTTACCAGAGAACTAAGAATATTGTAAGAGAAGCAAAGGATTCTCTCTCTCCTGTTGAATATAGAAGAATTTTAATCTTACCGCTTAGAAATAATTGCTTTAGTGCTTAGAAAATGCTTTCACATACATCAGTAACCTCAAAACACTTCTATAAAAGTAAATTCCATAATGGAATATTCTAATTATCTGTTACTATGTAACAAATCACCCCAAGACATAGTTTCTTAGAACTATTTATTTATTCTCGTGGTTTGGTTGGTTGGTTGAACTGAGAGGTATCTCAGGTGGTTGTGGTCGGATGGCTTACTTGCATGGCTAGCAGTTGATTTCTCTGTTCCCTAGGAACACTGTCCATGCTGTCAACTGAAGTGTGCCTACACAAGGCCTCTCCGTGTGTGTTGGGCTTTATACAGCATGGTGGTTGAGTTCTAAGAAGGAGGAGGCAGATGCTTCTAGACCATTTAGGAGTGTCATCTAGACAGACAAAAAAGTAAACACTATACATACACAAGTGTTATAATTATGTAATTATCAGTAATTACAAACAATCTATGAGTGAATACATACATAGATAGGCAAGATGACCAGATGTGGGTAGGCGAATGTTACACCAGTAAACATACATAGGTTTGGCAGACAATATTTCTACATACATATTTGTATGTGCTGTAAAAATGTCCATATATATAGTAGAGCTAATGGAGTGAAATTATGAAAACTTTTAGCTATAACCAAACATCTTGAGGAAATGAGTCACTGGGCCTGCAGGCCCAGGACTATAGTTGCAGGTGACATCAAGTTCAATTGGCACAATAAAGTCCACAAAGACATTGTTCTATATCCTACTTTGGTGAGTAGTGACTGGAGTCTTAAAAGCTTGTAAGTGGCCATCTAAGGTGCAACTATTGGTCTCTGCTGACCCAGAGCAAAGAAGAATGAAGAAAATCAAAGATTCATGGAAACAGTCTACGGGACAACTGGATCATGTGAACTGCAACCTTCGTGACCTTGCTTTAGTGCTTAGAAAATAAGAAGAACTAGATGTGCCCAGTTACCACTGCAATCACTCTGAAAGGGATCACATTTGGAGATCCTGGAAAGAGTGGGAGAAAAATTTGGAACAAAACAAAATAATAATAAAAGAGCCGGCTTATTGGTCTGATAGAGACTAGTGAAAATCCCCAAGACTTTGGTCACCCTTCAAGCCTAGAACTGAACTCTCCTGGGGCTCAACTTTCAGCCAAGCAGTAGACAGGCTTATGAGGTGAACAGTAACACCAGGGAGGTACACCTGCCTTAGAACAATCAACCGTAAGAGGTCAGAAGGACAGCATTTGCCCAGGGATAAAGCTCAGAAGGCACGAATGGATAGGAAAGGACAAAGAAATGATAACCACAGGGAGGGTGTGGGAAGAGGTGCTGTTACATTATGTGTATTGCAATGTCATGAACAAAAAATGTGTACAAACTGTTGAAAACCAATTTGCTCTTCACCTATATTACAATAAAAAGGTTTTTTTTAAAAAAAAAAAAAGTGTCATCTAGAACTGGCACACATCACTTCCACTGTATTCTGTTGATCAAAATGGTCACAGGGACAACCCAGGGGGTGGCAAGACAGACACTACTTAATAGGAGAATGGTAAGCTCACTGCAGAAGAGCAAGTGGGATGGGAGCTATTGTTGCAGCCATCTCTAAAAAAATTCTGTTTGCCACACTGGGGAGACTGAGTCTCAAGTTATTTAAAAAACAAACGGTTTGCCCATCATACATCATGTGCATTCACATTAACAAAGTCCTAAAAATAATCCTATGAGTTTAGTTAGTGGGTGATAGTACCCTAATTTTAAACCAACTCCTTCAGACTTTTAGATTCAATATTCATGCAGGAAAATATTTTCAGTTAAATAAGCATTTATTAAACCTACTTTATGATGAGCACTGTAGCAAGAGTTGGAAATTGAAAGATGGAAAAAATACATCCTTTGTTCTCAAAGAATTCCTTGTATTCCAGTAAGGGAGAAGGAAAATACAATGCCAATAAGAACTTTTCTGAATTGTTCTTGGCAATACGAGAAAACTTGAAAATGGAGCTGAGCTGTTGAAGATTAGCAGGATTTCACCAGGCAGACAAGGAATGGAAGGGCATTATGTTTGCAAAAGATGACCTGATGCAAACTAAAATGGCCCGATAAACATCTGAAAATGGTGAATAAAGTATTTTTTAAAGGGTATTTTTTTAACATAGCTGAGCTTCCCAGAAATGGACAGACACAAAGAAAGGAATTGAGAGCTAGAGCAGAAGGCAAAACAGCTGATGCAATTAACTGAGGTGAGGAGGGAAAGAAGGAAATATAATGAAGTATTTAGATTTCAATACTGACAGTAGGAGACAAGACCCTGGCCCCATGCACTATGCCGGAACTCAGAGCTGCAGCTGAAGCTGGAACAGTCAAAGAGCAACAGCTTCACCCACTCGGAGGCCAGAAGAGAAAACAAGAAGCTTATCTACCTGGGCTTGGCCTGGGAGACTTTTGTCAATTCTAAACCCCGATCCCACACTTCATGTGAGATTAAGAACTGAAATTTATACTTCCTGTGTGGTCTGGAATATACCATCACTAATTCACACCCAATCCCCAGATGAGAACTTAAATAAAAATTGGTCTTGGATCAGTTATCCATAAGACTATTGGTTGGAGGGACGTGTGCATGATAATGCAGACAACATGAAATTCTCACCCCCACCACCACCATCTCCCTGCAAAAAAACAAAACAAAAAAAAAAAACCAATAAACATTATTTCAGTACAAAAAAAGAGAGAAAGACACACATACAGAAACAGTATACCATAAGCGAGAATTAGTTGACAGTCTGGGATGAGGGAGAGAGGAGAGGGGAAGATGTAAAAACTTAGTATGTTTAAAATTTAAGACATAAAGTTAAAACTCTAAAGGCCGAAAAACATTTTTTAAAAGAATAAATCTTCTAGAAGTGAATATTACATAAATTTCTTGAAATTCAATACTCAATGGATGGGTTAAATGGCAAATTAGACTCCAAGGGAGAAGGAATTAGGGAACTAGAAGAGCTGAAGAAATTACCCAGAATGCAGCACAAAGAGCTGCTGTTGTTGTTGTTAGGTGCTGTTGAGTCGCCTCTGACTCGTAAGGACCCTATGTACAACAGAACAAAACACTGACTGGTCCCGCACCAACCTCAAAATTCTTGCTATACCTAAGCCCATCATTGCAGCCACTGTGTCAATCCATCTCATTGAGGGCCTTCCCAAAATGAGATCATATTATACATATTCTGCTGTTTTTGATGACTGTTTTGGTTACCTAGTGCCACTCTAACAGAAGATACCACAAATGGGATGGCTTGACAAACGAGTTTATTCTTACAAATTTTGGAGGCTAAAAGTCTGAGTTTCAACTGCTAGGCTCTAGGGGCTGGGTGAAAGCCCCTCAACTTTGGCCTTCAACTCTGACTCTTGTTCCTGGCCCGCTGAAGCTAGAGGCATCTCTTCACTCAGGCAGCTACTGGCTGCTGAGGCTAACAAGCTCAAGGTCAACAAATCAATGGCCTGCCATGTGGTTTTTTAACACAGTCCTGATGTTACAAAACCACATGGCAGGCCATTGATTCAAGTCCATTGAAAGTCCCAAGATTGGCAGAGCATGGCAGGCTGCTAAACAATGACTCAGGTACATGCAGGGTTCAAGTGTGCCATAAGATGGAGACCATTCCCAAAGCTGCTTCTTATATACAGGAAGCAGACCTCATCCCTAAAACAGCTACTCAACTGCTTGTGGTAGATCCCACCATGGAGCTGATTGCCAGTCTCATCATGAGGAATAACTACCACCAGCTGCCCAGCCACTCAAAACCAGGCCCAGCCAATATGACACACAACCTTAACTACCACAATGACTGATTAACATTCCAGTTTATGGATATAACATTATTCATTAACCAGTTCTTTAACTTATGATTCTTACTATTAAGATAATACTGCAAATAGCCTTATATAAATATGATGTGCAGTTGTGTGAATGTTTATAAGGACTAGAGATCTAGAAGTAAAATGGCTACATCATTATTTTAAATTTTTGATAGAAAAAGACTGTATGGAGTTGTACTGCCATTAACAGTGTAAGAGAATGCCCTGAATTATTTCAATATTAAAAGTGCTGTGAATCATCAACTGAGGAACGGATAACCAAACTATGGTATATACACACAATGGAATACTATGCAGCACTAAAGAATAATGTAGAATTTGCAAAATACCACATAACATGAATGAACTTGGAGGACATTATGCTGAGTGAAATAAGTCAATCACAAAAGGACAAATATTGTATTAGTCCATTATTATAAAAGGTAAGGAAAGGTTTATCTATAGAAGGAAATTTTCTTTTTTGGCTATAGGGGTAAGAGGGGAGGGGAGAGAATGCTGTTAGATAGATAGAGATAAGTATGGATTTGGGTGAAGAGAAGGGCAATGTACCAAATGTGAGTGACCAATATGGCAGCATTGAGGATGAGAAAGACATAGAGAGGTACATGGAAGGTACAGACAACAAATATGAACCCTTTTGCACATACAGTACTGTGTTGTCAGTGAAGGCAAACATGGGTATATGGGTGGATAGATGGGTGGACAGGCTGAACGATTAGGTATGTCTATGAAATGAGGAGTGTATCCAAGAACATATATAAGGTTGGCAGACAATGGTCCTATAAGTTTATGTGAATGATCAGAATTCCCAGGTGTATAGCAGAGCTCATAAGGGGCAAGGTTGTGGTCACTGCTTGGTCACAGCCAGCTACCCAGAGGGACTGAGTAGTTGAACCTGTGGGCTTGGGACCATAGTCGCAGGGGACATCAAGCTCAATTGGCATAACATACTATACAAAACATTGTTCCACCTCCTATTTTGGCAAGTAGCGACTGGGATCTTAAAAGCTAGCAAGCTGCCATCTAGATGCAACGATGGGTCTCTCCTTGTACAGAGCAAAGAAGAATGAAGAAAACCAAAATTCATGGAAACAATTAGTCCTAACGACTGGTACACCATCCAATCTGCAGCCTATACGACTATGAGACCAGAAGAACTATATGGTGCCTGGCTACCCCTGTCATACACTTGGAAGGGGATCTATGTAGGAGATCCTTGATAGAGAGGGAGAATAATGTGGAACAAAACTCAAAATCATTTGGAGGAAAAAAAGGGGGGGGGCAGGGACCAGGTTTGCTGGTCTGATAGAGCCTGGTGGAACCACTGAGACTATGGCCCTTAGCTGCCCTTCAGGTCTGGAATTGAACCCACACCTGTGATTTCCAGCCAAACAAAAGGCAGGCATATGAGTTGAACATTTACCTCAAGTAGATACTCTCATTGGAGAGAACAATCATGGGAGAAAGAAGGGCTGCTTATGCACAGGGAGACAGCTCAGGGGGCAGGAGTCCATGGAGGGATGGACAGGGATGGACATAGGGAGTATTAGAAATATTGGGTACTTATAGTATTCTTATGTTATTATGTATTTTCTGCATTTTTTAAGTTTCTTTGTAACTTCTGAGCCACATCCCTGTGCAACTACAGGGAGGAAGTGGGAGGGGAGCTGTTGCATTGTGGTAAACTGTGGTCAATGTCATGAGACAAAGTGTATGTGAACTGCTGTATGGAAAGTGAATTTGCTCTGTAAATCTTCACCCAAATCACAAGAAAGAAAGAAAGAATTGTTATATATTGGTGCCAAAAAAAAAAAAAAAAATGCTGTGAAAAGTGCACATAATGATTGCTACACAACACAAAAGAGGTCTTGAACATCATGATAGAGAATTTTATCTTGAGCCAGTAGTTTGTGGTTCTCAACTCTCTAATGCTCAACACCTACTCTTTTTTCAAAAAAAAAAAATTTATTGTGATTTGGGTGAAATTTACAGCAAATTCATTTTCCATACAGTAGTTCACATACACTTTGTCTCATGACATTGACTGCAATTTCCCACACTGTAACAGCTCTCTTTCCACTTCTTCCCCATTGCAACCTCCACCCTGTGTCCTTCCCTCCCATACACTCCTGCCCCCCTGAGATGTCTCCCTGTGCATACACAGCCCTTCTATTCTCCCATGATTGATCTCTTCAAGGAGTGTATCTACATAATGTTAATGTTCAGCTCATAAACCTGTCTTTTGTTTGGCTGGAAGCCACAGGTGTGGGTTCAATTCCAGAACTGAAGGGCAGGTAGGGGCCATAGTCTCAGGGGTTCCACCAGGCTCTATCAGACCAGCAAATCTGGTCCCTTCTTCTTCTTCTTCTTCTCCTTCTTTTAAATGATTTTGAGTTTTGTTCCACATTGTTCTCCCACTCTATCCAGGATCTCCTATATAGACTTCCCTCTGAGTGGTTGACAGTGCTAACTGGGCACCATCTAGTTCTTCTGGTCTGATAGTCATTTAGGCTGAGGATTGCATGGTGTACCAGTCACTTGGACTAATTGTTTCCAAACGTCTTTGGTTTTCTTCATTCTTCTTTGCCCTGGACAAGGAGAGACCCATCATTGCATCTAGATGGCTGCTTGCAAGCTTGTAAGATCCCAGTCACTACTCGCCAAAGCAGGATGTGGAACAATGTTTTTGTGTAGTATGTTATGCCAATTGAGCTTGATGTCCCCTGTGACCATGGTCCCAAGCCCACAGGTCCAACTGCTCACTCCCTCCAGGTAGCTGACTGTGGCCAAGAAGTGACTACAACTGTGTTCCTTGTCAGCTCTACTATATAACTGGACATTCTTACAGAACATACGAATACACTTGTAGAAACATTGCCTGCCAACTCTATACATGGTCATGGGCACACTCACCCCTGCATGGACATAACTGATCATTTAGCCTGTCTACCCATCTATCCACCCATATATCAATGTTTGTCATCACTGACAACGCAGTACTTTGTGTGCAAAAGGGTTCATCTTTGTTGTCTGTACCTCCCATGCACCTCTCTATATCTTCCTATTCCACAATGTCATCATTGACATCTACTTTTTATAGCAAATATTCGTAACACTCTATTTGTTATTACTTTTAGATGCTGTTGAGTTGATTCCAACTCATAGTGACCCCATGTGACAAAGTAGAACTACCCCATAGTGTTCTCTACACTGCAGTCTTTATGGGAGCAGATTGTCAGATCTTCTCTCCTGTGAAGCCCCTGGGTGGGAGTCCTGGTGGCTCAATGGTTAAGCACTTGGCCAATACTCCCTTTACTATCCTTAAATGCAATTTATGAATATTTCATCTCAAGACCCAATTTTTTAAAATCAACACAATGTCCTAATGGTACTATAAAGGAGAATTTCTTTTTTTTAATTGTGATTTGGGTGAAAATTTACAGAACAAATTCACTTTCCATATAGCAGTTCACATACACTTTGTTTCATGACATTGACCACAATTTACCACAATGCAACAGCTCCCCTCCCACTTCCTCCCCATAGGTACCTCTTCCCTGTGTCCATGGACTTCTGCTCCCTGAGCTGTCTCCCTGTGCATAAGCAGCCCTTCTTTCTTCCAGAATTATTCTCAAAAGGAGAATTTTAAAAAAGAATTTATAGTAAAGTGACTTCTATACATAAGAACTTGAACATAGTTATCCTAGCAGTCAGATGCTTGCACTTCTGTGTATTCACCACAAATACAACAGCTACAAATGCAGACTGATATACAGCTGTTTATGTCAGAGATGCAAATACCAGGAACAGGCTAACCCACAAATGGCATGATTTTGGGGAATGGTGAAAGTTCTAAATAAATCAAACTACTGAACAGTTTTCCCTCCATTTGCACAGCAGTTGCATGCCTGAAGAATTCAGAGTGTACTAAAATCATGCAAAAATACTTAGTGTTTCCACGTAAAGGGAGTTAGGTTCAAGGCTTAGCTAATTATAAACTGTTTTTCACCTACTTGAATATCCAGGGGACATTTGATAGTTATGCAGAACTGGGGACAATCTGTTGTGTCAAGCATTATAAGAACTCTCGTATCCTGAGGCTCCACCTATTAAATGCCAGAGATGCTCCCAGACATTGTGATCATCAAAACTACTTTCACCTCTGCTGAGAGCCGCTGTGATAAATCATATGAAGCCATCAAAAGTATTTTCTCTCCACTGAAGTTTTTCTTTGAGAAACTTAAAAAATGCAGAAAATACATAATAACAGAAGAATACTATAAGTACCCAATATTTCTAATACTCAGAATTAACACCTCTAACATTTTGTCTTGTTTCCAGTCTTATTTCTGAAAATTAAAATTAAGACCCCTTTAACTTCTGCCCTTGTCTCATTTCCTTCTTATTCCACCCCACCTTACTGTCAGTACTACTGTGAATTTGGTGTGTCCTTAAATGTACTTTTACTGTGATTTGGGTGAAAGTTTACAAAGCAAATTCATTTTCCATACAACAGTTCATATGTATTTTGTTTCATGACATTGATTGCAATCCCCATAATGTAACAGCTCTCTTCCCAGTTTGTCCCTGTGGTTACTTTTCCCTGTGTCCTTTCCTGTATTCCTGCCCTCTGAGCCACACCCCTGTGCAAATACTGCCCTTCTGATCTTCCATGGTTGATTGTTCTAAAGAGTGTACCTACCTGGTGTAAATGTTCATCTATATACCTGTTTTGGTCCTCTAGTGCTGCTGTAACAGAAAACTGTCACAGGTGGGTGGCTTTAGCAAACATGGGTTTATTCTCTTACAGTTTAGGAGGCTAGAAGTCTGAGTTCAAAGGGCCAGTTACAGGGGCTGGCCCAAGTTCCCTTGACCTTGTGCTTCAGCTCTGCATCTTGCTCCCAGCCCACTGGAGCTGGAGGTGTCTCTTAACTCAGGTAGCTGCTGGCTGCTGAGGCTGACAAACCCAACGTTGAGAAGTAAAATGACACAGTCCCCAAATTATCAAGCAACACAGCAGGCCAGTAGTTCAAGTCCAGAAACAGTCTCAAGATTGGCTGACAATGTGGCAGGCCAATGAAGTGAAGACTTGGCCAAATAAAAGATCCAGATGTGCCAAAAAGCTAGAGACCTTTCTCAAAGCATCTTCTTATATACTGGAAGCAGATAACATCCCTAAGGCAGCTACTCAGCTGTTCACAGTAGATTCCACCGTGGAGCCAATTACCAGTTTCATCATGGGGAATAACTACATCAGCTACCCAGGCACTCAAATCAGGCCCAGCCAAGTTGACACACAACCTTAATCATAACAATGTCTGTCTTCTTTTTGGCTAGAAGCAATGGAAGTGAGTTCAATTCCAAGCCCAAAGGGTGACTAAGGGCCATAATCTCAGGGGTCACTATAATTTTTATACTTTTATAATCATATACATATTCATAAATTAAATAGAGTATTATTTTTTTTCCAAACTCATCTTTCCTCTATAAGCTTACTATGCACATTTTATCATACTCCAATTTCTTATATATATACTGATCTGCTTCTGAGTCCAGGATCTTATGCCATTGGTCTATTTGTCGACTTCTGCCCTGACACCACACCATTTATATTACTATCAGCTTTCTACTATTTCTTGATATCTGGTAGACCCAGCTCATCTTTGTTGCTCCTCAAAATTGTCTTAGCTACTTGTGCTTTTAAAGATTTTAAGAGGAAAAGGGGTGTCTTTTATAAGCACTTGGCCCAGAATAGCAGGGAGTAAGAACAGAAAAGTCTTTCTGGGAAAAGAGAAGTGGAGGGAGGAAAGGTGTTCTGCTTAGGGAGAAAGCATGAACCGGCTTGGAAATAAGCAGTATGCTACGACAGCACAGTGTTTCATGTTACTAGAACATAAAGGATGGTGGGAGCATAAAGTGGGTCAAGTCTTACCCATACATCATGCTATAGATCCTGGACTTGACTTCATAGGCCAGAAGTGTTTTGTTTTTTTCCTAATTATGATTTGGGTGAAAGTTTCCAGAGCAAATTCATTTTCCATACAACAAAGCATACACATTTTGTTTCATATTGATTCCAATCCCTATAATGTAATAGCTCACTTCCCATTTCTTCCCTGTGGTTACCTTCCCCCTGTATCCTTTCCTATGTATTCCTGCCCTCTGAGCTATCTCCCTGTGCAAATACTGACCTTCTGATCTCCCATGGTTGACTGTTTTAAGGAGTGTATCTACCTGGTGTAAAATGTTCACCGTGCATGCCTGTTTTTATTGTTTGGCTGGAAACCACGGGAGTGAGTTCAATTCCAGGCCTTGAAAGGTGACTAGAGGCATAGTCTCAGGGGCTTCACCAGCCTATATCAGACCAGTAATCCTGGTCTTTTTTTTATTATTTTATTTTGAGTTTTCCACATTTTTCTCTCACTGCATCCAGGATCTCCTATACTGATCCCTTTCTGAGTGGTTGACAGTGGTAACCAGGTACCATCTCATTCTTCTAGCCAGAAATTCTTAACCTACTGTCTGTGATTGGGCATCAGAAGGGATCTTAGGGAAGTGCTTAGGTAGTCTTATTCTTAAGCTTAAAAGTCAAAGCTATATACCCACAACCACACATAGGTTGGAGAGATGATATTCCTACATGCATATTTATATGTACTATAAGAATGGCCATATGCTGGAAGGAAACTTTTTGATTACCAAGGGTAGGAGGGGAGGGGAGGGAACACTGCTAGATAGGTAGAGACAAGTATCAATTTGGGTGAAGTGAAGGGCAATGTACCAAATGTGAGTAATCAACATGGTGGCACTGAGAAGAGGAAGACACAGAGAGCTGCATGGGAGGTACAGACAACAAAGATGAAACCCTCTGCACACACAGTACTGCATTGTCAGTGATGGCAAACATTGGTATAAGAGTGGATATATGGATGGACAGGCTGAACGATCAGGTATGTCTATGCAGGGGTGAGTGTGCCCATGACCATGTATAGAGTTGGCAGACAATGTTTCTACAAGTGTATTTGTATGTTCTGTAAGAATGTCCAGGTATAGAATAGTAGAGCTGACAAGGGACACGGTTGTAGTCACTTCTTGGCCACAGCCAGCTACCTGGAGGGAGTGAGTAGTTGGACCTGTGGGCTCGGGAACACGATTGCAGGGGACATCAAGCTCAATTGGTATAACATACTAAACAAAAACGTTGTTCCACGTCCTGCTTTGGTGAGTAGTGACTGGGATCTTAAAAGCTTGCAAGCAGAGTTCCAGCAAGATGGTGGACTAGGCAGAAAGACTGCACAGACCTTCTTTAACAAAGAAAAGGGAAATCAATTAACATAGATATAGAAGATAATCCTGGGCCCCTGAGCCTTGAAGGGAAGGATATAGAAGTGGACTAAACCCCAACTAGTAGAAGAATTTGCGTGAAAATACCAAAAAAGGAGACATATGGAGCTGCGGTCTGGCAGCAGTGATGAGTGATCCTGATGGCACAGACAGCTTGCAGATTCCCGAGTGGTGGTAGGACTTAAGAATTAACCTAAAAATCACCCTGCTAGCCAGGAACTGCACGGAGGACTGTGCACGGTGGCTGGGGAACAAATGGAGAAGGTGAAGAGAAAAGTGGGCTGAGCTGTGGACTTTTGCCGGTCCGGAGGATGCCGCCATTTTGAAGGTTTAAAAAGCGGCTTGACTCTTTTGGATATTTGAAGGGACAGCACTCTCGCAGATTCCTGGGGCTTAAGAACACATTCTGCTTTCCAGCAACCCCAAGGACACTCGGGACTTGCAAGACTGACAAGTTTTTTGAAGGTTATTCGATTGTAATATGTGTCTGATTGAGTGGGAGACAACAACAGTCCCCATAAGACACAACTACACCCACACCCCCTGCAAATGTACTTACTGAGCGACAGCCACTACCTCCTTCTCCACCAACAAGCCAAAGATAAAAAACGACCAAGAAGAGCCTGAATCACCCTTGGCTGCTCTTCACAAACAGTTAACAGAGATCTAAATACAACAATGCCACGATGCCTCAGAGACAACAGACCATCACAGTCCACACAAAGAAGCAGGATAAAGTGGCAGAAACAAGGGAGCAGGACATAGACCCAGAACACATCCCTGAGGAAGA
>NW_006921632.1:1376729-1381553 GCF_000298275.1 Orycteropus afer afer
CCATCCAGGAAGTCCAATGAACCCCAAACAGGATAGACCCCAAAAGAAAATCACCAAGACACATCATCATCAAACTCATCAAAACCAAAGACGAAAACAAAATCCTGAAAGCAGCACGGGAAAAGCAAAAAGTTACCTACAAAGGACAGCCAGTAAATGTACTTACTGAGCGACAGCCACTACCTCCTTCTCCACCAACAGGCCAAAGAACGAAAGCTTGCAAGCAGCCATCTAGATGCAATGACGGGTCTCTCCTTGTTCAGAGCACAGAAGAATGAAGAAAACTAAAGATGCATGGAAACAATTAGCCCAAGTGACTGGTATACCATGTGATCCTCAGCCTATATGACTATGACATCAGAAGAAATAGATGGTGCCCAGTTACCACTGTCAACCACTCAGAGGGGGATCTATATAGGAGATCCTAGATAGAGTGGGAGAACAATGTGGAACAAAACTCAAAATCATTAAAAAAAAAAAAGGGACCAAGTTTGCTGATCTGATAGAACCTGGTGGAACCCCTGAGACTATGGCCCCCAGCTGCCCTTCGGGTCTGGAATTGAACTCACTCCCATGGCTTCCAGCCAAATATAAGACTGGCATATGGGCTGAACATTTACATTAGGTAGATACACTCCTTGGAGAGATCAATCATGGGAGAACAGAAGGGCAGTGTACACACAGGGAGACAGCTGGGGGGGTAAGGGTGCATGGGAGGAAAGGACACAGGGAAGAGGTAACTATGGGGAGGAAGTGGGAAGAGAGCTATTACATTGTGGGAAATTGCAGTCAATGTCATGAGACAAAGTGTATATGAACTGCTGTATGGAAAATGAATTTGCTCTGTAAACTTTCACCCAAATCACAAAAATAATTTTTAAAAGGTCCATATGCAGTATATAGCTAACAGGGGGAAAAGTTATGATAATTTCTTAGCCACAACCAAACTTTGAGTGAGTGAGTTGCTGGGCTCCAGGCTCAGGACCATGGTTGTGGGGGACAACAAGCTCAATTGACAAAATATAGTCCACAAAAACATTGTTCTACATCCTACTTTGGGTAAGTAGCAACTGGGGTCTTAAAAGCTTGTGAGCAGCCATATACGATGTAACTGTTGGTCTCTCCTGTCTGGAGCAAAGAAGAATGAAGAAAACCAAAAATGCATGGAAACAATTAGTCCAAGGGACTAGTGGACCATGCAATCATCAACCTATATAACCATTAGACCAGAAGAACTAGATGGTACCCAACTACTACTGTCAACCACTCAGAACAGGATCAGTGCAGGAGATCCTGGATAGAGTGGAAAAACAATGTGCAACAAAACTCAAAATCATAAACAAAGACTAGGTTTACTGGTCTGATAGAGCCTGGTGAGACCCCCCACAAAAATGGCCCCTAGTTACCCTTCAGGTCTGGAACTGAACTCACTCCTGTGGCTTCCAGCCAAACAATAGACATGATATAGAATGAACATTTACATCAGGTAAATACACTCCTTAGAGAGATCAATCCTGGGAAAACAGAAGGGCAGTGTTTACACAGGGAAATAGCTCAGGGGGCAAGAATGCATAGAAAAGAAGGACAAAGGGAAGAGGTAACTACAGGGAGGAAGTGGGAAGAGAGCTGTTACATTGTGTGGAATTGAAGTCAATGTCATGAAACAAAATGTATATGAACTGCTATATGGAAAATGAATTTGCTCTGTAAACTTTCACCCAAATCACAATAAAACTTTTTTTTTAAAAAAGTAGATATTAATCACTGACATTTATTGTTTATTATGTGCCAGAGTGTTAAATACTTAATATGAATTATCTAATCTTCATACTAATCCTTTAAATTGGTAACTATTGTTCTTTGTCCCCATTTGACAGTACAGTCCAGAGAATTACTTGACGTGGCTCTTCTAGCCCTTGTCTTTTAACTCCCACTAAATGATGACAGGGAGCTCTGGTAGCATAGTGGCTAAGACACTTGCCTGCTAACCAGATGGCTGGTGGTTCAAACCCACCAGCTACTCCTCGGAAGGAAGGTTGGGCAATCCTACTTCTGTAGTGATACTGCCTCGGAAACCCAAGGAGGGGTCGCTATGAGTCAGGTTTGACTCGACGGCACATAACAACAACAACAAATGATGACATGTGGCTATGCAAATGAGGTGCTTGTGGCCCATCAAGGGGATTGGATAGTTTGCTAAAAATGTAAATAAGGTGCATGGCACTCTTGTGGGAGTGGGACCATGCACATAAGGTGTATGGGGCCCTAACAAGGGAACTGGTCAGTTTTGTCATCCTGCAGATGTTAAAAGAGAGCCTATTCCAGAGCAGAGAGGGGAACCTCAGGATCATCTAGAAAGAGCCAGGAGTGGGATGTGTTCTTTGGACCCAGTATCTGTCCTTGCACTGGGAGCCTCTAAACCCAGTAGATAGAGAGAGAATGAGCTGCAACACTAGAGAGATGGCAAGAAGCTGTGGCAGAGAAACAGTGGCAGCAGAGGCAGCAGAAACATGACTGGCAGGAAACAGTGTGGTGGTTATGTTTGTGTGTCAGCTTGCCTGGGCCTGGTTGAGTGGCTGGGCAGCTGGTGGTAGTTATTCCCCATGATGAGACTGGCAATCAACTCCATGGTGGGACCTACCACAAGCAGCTGAGTAGCTGCTTTAGGGATGTGGTCTGCTTCCTGTACATAAGAAACAGCTTTGGAAATGGTCTCTAGCTTATGACATGCTTGAACCCTGCATGCAGCCAAGTCATTGTTCAGCAGCCTGCCATGCTCTGCTGATCCTGGGACTTTCAATGGACTTGAATCAATGGCCTGCCAGGTAGTTTGGTAACATCAGGACTGGGCCATTTTATTTGTTGACTGTGGCTTGCTAGCTTCAGCAGCCAGTAGCTGCCTGAGTGAAGAGATGCCTCTAGCTTCAGTTGGCCAGGAACAAGAGGCAGAGCTGAAGCCCAAGGTTGAGGGGCTTTCATACAGTCCCTAGAGCCTGGCACTTTGAACTTGGACTTAAAGCCTCCAAACTGTAAGAGAATAAACTCCTGTTTGTCAAGCCATCCCATTTGTGGTTTATTCTTGTCAGAGCTGACTAGGTAACTGTGGTGTAGTAAATTACTTAGTGTGGCTTTTCTACGTATAAGTCTTTGTAAACTCCAAGGTGGGATTTTCTATTAGCAACTGAGGAGCTCCTGATTGCTGAAGTTGTCCACCTGGAGTATTTCTGTTGGGAGTGGCACAAAACAATGTTGTGGGCGGTGCCCACTCTCTCTCAAGTGCTTAGAGTTCTGATGCTATGATTGGCTAGTTTGACCACCCTGCTGGGCTCAAAAGGAGGCCTCCTAGAGGCAGAACGCTCTCTGACTGCTGGTTGAGGAAGACGTGCCACTGAAAGAGACACACACTCCTGAGACACGTGTTGCTGGGAAAGAGACACAGAGACACACATTGCTGAGTAAGACACTGAGGGACCAGCACTGCTGGGAAAGAGACTGTGAGCGACTGTTGGCTGAGGGACGGTGGGCTGGGAGAGAGACTGAGCATTTTTCCTGAACTCGAATTGTAGCCTGTGGTGCTTCCCTAATAAACCCCATAATCTGTGAGCTCTGTGTGGCCACTGCAGCGAATTATCGAACCCAGGAGAGAGGTGGAGAGTGCTTTGGGAGTAACGGTTGGTGAAAGGGCTGGAGGGAGGCAGCATGTCTGGCCTGGCAGGAATAGGCCTTGGGTCACTGCTGGTAATCCTGTCTTCCTCTTATGGGATTAGAGGAGGTCAGAACATGTGGCCTCCTCGCCGTTTTTACAGTAACCAAAACACCAGCCTGTGCAGAAGAAAAGCTGAGTGCCTTTGAGCACAAGGCTTGCTGGCAGAGTGGGGTACCCTTGGGCACTTACTGGCAGAGCTAAAAAACCTTTGTTAACAGTTGCCCAAGCAGTGCAAAGGCCAAGCTGGCCCAAGAGGCCCCTCAGGGGGCCAAGGATCACAGAGAGGCCTGCCTGTGGCACAGCTGAGAAGAGGCAATCCTTGTTGAAGAACAGTATCCTGAGTCTTTTCTGATCCTCAACTGTAACCTGTTACTTCCCTAATAAACCCCATAATCATGTGTATTGTCTCTGAGTTCTGTGTGGCCATTGCAATAAGTTATCGAACCCAGCAGAGATGTAAAGTGTGCCCTAGGAGGGATGGTTGGTGTCAGAATTGGTAAAAAGGTGGGAGGGTGGAGGCTTGTCTGACCTCTGCCTCACTGGAATCAGCTTTGGGCTGACGCTGATGATCATTTTCTCTCTTCATGAAGTTAGAATAAGTCAGATTTTCTCTCTTTGTAATGTTAAAGCAAGTCAGACGCCTCCCCAAACACCATTTTTTTCAATTATTATTTTTATTTTAAGAGCTTGTTTTACATTCAACGTCACGCGTACATTTAGTTTCATTCCCCATTCGCCATGTCCAACCCTAACCCAGTCTCCTCCCCTCCCTACCCTACAACCCTCCTCCCATAATTATGCACTCCTGTTTGTCCTGCATTTCCTCAGTTGAATATTGGTCCTCTGGTGTCCCATGGTCTATTGCTCTAAGGGATGTATTACCATTGAGTGTGTGGATGTGGCATCCTGGGTTGAGTGGTCTACGTGTACATCTTGTTAACTATTGGGCTGAGAGCCCGCCCCTGGGGGTAGTTTTATTCCAGGCGCCGAATGTATTTCAGGGCCATAGTATTGGGAGTCGCACCAGACTGGTCTCAAGGGCCATCGTGTCCTAGGGTTGATTGCTTCTAAATGCCCTTCGTTTGGTTTTTTTTTTTTTTTTTTTTTTTTGTCATTTG
>NW_006921632.1:1381653-1386238 GCF_000298275.1 Orycteropus afer afer
TTTTTTTTTTTTTTTTTGCGTTCTTCTTCACTTCTGATGCTAGGAGACCATTAGCTGCATCTTAGATGGCTGCTTGAAAGCTTTTTAAGTCGCTACTCACCATTGTAGGATATGGAGCAACGCTTTTATGTATTTTGTTGTGCCAACTGAGTCTGGTGTACCCCAGTACCATAGTCCTGAGGTAGTAGATCTATTGGATCTCTCTCCAATAGTGTCGGGATGTCTGTGAGGGATTACTCTGTGTCTGTCTTCTATTGTTTCTGTAAGGACTTCAGGTATTTTGTATCACTGCTGTCTGTACAAGATTAGCCTCAGCTGAGTTTATCCTTGGTCTAGAGTATACCTCTGTTCACTGACCCCTGTCTAATCATCTCAGGTATTTATGTGTCTCAAACACCATTTTTACAGACATACAGGTAAACTGAGGATTTAACAGAATAACTGTCTTATTGGAATATAACTATAATGGTAGAACTAGGATACAAAAGCTGAGCACTTAACTACTTTCTACCATGTTAAAACCACTGAGTGCCTAAAATAATCCAGGGAGAACGTACACAATAAAAACAGTACACAAAGAAGCCCTCAAAGGAAATCAAAAGGAAAAATCAAAGGGGTAGCTAGAGAGGAACTAGAAGATAGTTGTCTCTCCCTGTTCCCAAAGTAGAGCTTCAAAGCAACAGATAAACAATGGAGACTAAAATCTTCTGGGACTGGGCACAATGCAGGCAATCCTAAAGAGGAATTTCAATGGAGTGCTAGCGGTAGAAGGCAAATTTCTTAAGTCTAAGGAAGTGGCAACATCATGTAAGACTTCTTCTTTGAGTGGTTTGTTTTGGTGGGGGAAGACAAACAAGTTTATATTCTGAGAAGAAAGTGCCAGCAGTGGGTGAGTTAAAGATAAGAGAAAGAGGATAACTAATGGCACAAAGCCAGAAATTGATAAAGGATGGAGACAAGAAACTGCAGTTGCTGATAAGTTATTCAGGAGATAGCTAAGGATGTAGGTTGGGCAAAGAAGTAGTTGAGGGAAAGAGGAGGTAAGAACAGATTGAAAGAAAATAGAAGGAATTAGAGTTTTGAAGTCTCCAAGTTCTAAAAGAGAGCATAAGAATGCTCCTCAAAAAGGTTTCATTTTACACTTGGGTAGGGAAGTCGTTCATTTTACTTGAATCCACAATCAACATCCATGGAAGCAGCAGTCAAGAAATCAAATGACATATTGCATTGGGCACATCTCCTGCAAAGGACCTCTTTAAAGTGTTAAAGAGCAAAGATGTCACTTTGAAGACTAAGGTATGCCTGACCCAAGCCACTGTCTTTTCAATAGCCTCATATGCATGTGAAACCTGGACAATGAATAAGGAAGATAGAAGAACTGATGCATTTAAATTGTAGTGTTGGTGAAGAATATTGAAAACACCATGAACTGACAAAAGAAAAAATCTGTCTTAGAATAGGTACAGTTGGAATGCTCCTTAGAAGCAAGAATGACCAGACTTCGTCTCATGTCCTTGGTCATGTTATCAGCAGGGACTAGTCCCTACAGAAGGGTATTATGCTTGGTAAAGTAGAGGGTCAGCAAAAAAAAAGGGGGAAGACACTCAAGAAGATAGATTGACACAGTGGCTGCAACAATGGGTTCAAGCATAGCAAAGATTGTGAGGATAGCGCAGGACTGGGCAGTGCTCTGTTCTGTTGTACATAGGGTCCCTATGAGTTGAAACTGACTAAACAGGACCTAACAACAGGGAAGTTATTGTATGAAAGTGGCACTGGGGAGCTGGGAGAACGGTGCCAGAAGAAGGAACAAATCTGTCTTGGAAGAAGGCATCCATATGCTCCTTAGAAGCAAGAATGGCCAGACTCTGTCTCATGTACTTTGGTCATGTTGTCAGAAGGGACCAGTCTCTGGAGAAGGGTATCATGCTTGGTAAAGAAGAGGGCCAGTGAAAAAGGGGCAGACCCTCAACAAGATGGATTGACACGGCGGCTGCAAGGACGGGCTCAAGCACAGCAAAGATTATGAGGATAGCGCAGGACCAGGCAGTGTTTTGTTCTGTTGTACATACCGTTGCTGAGTTGTAGCTGACTCAATGGCACTTAACAACAACTACATAGGCAAGTGAGAAAGCAGAGGTCTCTTTTTTTCATGATTATGGGTTTTATTTGGGAAGTAACAGGTTACAACTCAGGATCAGAAATGACTCAGGATACCGTTCTTCAATCAGGACAGCCTCTTTTTAGCTGTGCCCACAGACATGCCTCTCTCTGCCCCTTGGCCGCCTGGCTCTGCAGCCCCTTGGCCTCTGCCCTGCTCAGACAAATGTTGCAAAGCTCTTTTAGCTCTCTGGTAAGTCCCCAGAGGCACCCCAGTCTACCAGTAAGCCTTGGCCTGAAGATGCTCAGCTTTCTTGCTCTGGGGTTGGCAAACCTAGCTCCACCAGGTGCCTGAAGGCACCTCACTCCACTAGCAAGCCTCCTGTCCAAAGGTATTCTGCTTTCTCCCTCTGTGGGCTGGGAAGCCCACAGCACCATCACCTGTTGGTCTCCTGGTTCTGCTGCTGCTACTTCTCAGCCACTGGGAAGCAGTAGGGGAGCTCTGGTAGCTTAGTGCCTAAGGCATTTGACTACTAACCAGAAGCCTGGTGGTTCAAAACTGCCCCCTACTCCTCAGAAGGAAGGTTGGGCAATCTATTTCTGTAGTGATACTGCCTCGGAAACCCAAGGAGGGATTGCTATGAGTTGGATCCGACTCAATGGCAGCACATTGTATTGTTGCATTGGGAAGCAGTAGATCTCTTGGTTAACATAAGACTAAGTGGAAGTAAAGATCAGAGCAGTATGCACAAGAGCATGGGAGTGGGCAGGTGGCCAAAGGGCTGACTAGTGGAGAACATCACTGAGAATGATGTGAATTAGCAAGCTCCAAAGCTCAAGAGATGAATAAATGGTGGCAAGAACATTTCTCTTTAATTGGGTTTTACCTTGAATGCATTGCGCTTTCTTTTAAATCTCCTCAGAACTTTGTAATAGCAGAAGAAAGGAAGCCAATAGTAAAGACCTACAGGTAGGTTTCCCCATGCAGTGGCACAGTGAAGAATCTACCTTTATGCTAACATTATACCCACTGTTTTGGTATCACCCCTCATCACAGCCAGGTGCATTCAGCAGAAGAAAGTTCTGAGCTCAAGAAGGGGAACTGCTGCCCAACAGTCCTTTCCTTTTGGGAACTCTCCTCTACTTCAACTTTGATTGGGCTGCATGCCAGTTAAGTTTATGTCAACTTGGCTGGACCTGGTTTTGAGTGGTTGGGCAGATGGATGTAGCATTCCCTATGATGAGGCTGGTAATCAACTCCATGGTAGAATCTACTGTGAGCAGTTGAGTAGCTGCTTTAAGGATGTGGTCTGCTTCCAGTATACAAGAAGCAACTTTGAGGAAGGTCTCTAGCTTTTGGCATGCTTGAACCCTGCATGCAGCCAAGTCATTGTTAAGCAGTCTGCCATGCCCTGCTGATCCTGGGACTCTTAATGGATTTGAATTAGTAGTCTGTCATGCTTGGTAATATTGGGACTGTAGTTTATTATTTATCAACCTTGCATTTGTCAGCCTCAGCAGCCAGCAGCTGCCTGAGTGAAGAAAGCCTCCAGCTTTAGTGGGCCTGGAGCAGGAGCCAGAGCTGAAGCCCAAGATTGAGGGGCTTTTACCCAGCCCCTAGAGCCTGGCACTTTGAACTCAGACTCCTAGCTCCCAAACTGTAAGAGAATAAGCTCCTGTTTATTAAAGCCACCAATTTCTGGTAATTTCTGTTAGAGTGGCACAAAGTAACCAAAACAGGCTGTGGTAGTTGTTTGTGTGTCAACTTGGCTGGGCCTGGTTGACTGGCTGGGCAGCTGGTGGTCATTATTCCCTATGATGAGACTGTCAATCAACTCCATGGTGCGATCTACCACAAGCAGCTGAGTAGCTGCCTTTGGGATGTGATCTGCTTCCTGTATATAAAGAGAAGACTTGGGAATGGTTTCTAGTCCATGGCACACTTGGACCCTGAATGTAGCCGTGTCATTGCTCCCTTGGGACTTACAATGGACTTAAGTTAATCGCCTGCCTTGTGGTTTGGTAACATCAGGACTATGCCTTTTTCTTTGTCAACCGTGGGGCTTGGTATGCAGCTATTGATCTGGCCAATGCCTTTTTCTTGATACCAATTTCAAAAGACCATCAGAAGCACTTTGCCTTCAGCTGGCAAGGCCAACAGTATACTTTCACAGTCTTTCCTCACAGGTATATCAACTCCCCGGCACTATGTCATAATTTAGTCCGTAGGGATCTTGATCGCCTTTCCCTTCCACAAGACATCACACAGGTCCATTATATTAATGACACTATGCTAATTGGACCTAGTAAAGAAGTATCAATGACTCTAGACTTATTGGTGAGACATATGCATGCTAGAGATTGGAAAATTAACCCAACAAAAATTCAAGTACCTTCCACCTCAGTGAAATTTCTAGGGGTTCAATGGTGTGGCGCATGTTGAGATATTCCTACTAAAGTGAAGGATAAGTTATTTTATCTGGCT
>NW_006921632.1:1386658-1387168 GCF_000298275.1 Orycteropus afer afer
TGACCCACAGAGTCATAAAGTTGGACGTGCACAGCAGCACTCCATCATTAAATGGAAGTGGTATATCAGAGTTCGGGCTCAAGCAGGACCTGAAGACACAAGTAAGTTGCATGAGGAAGTGGCTCAAATGCCTATGGTCTCCACTCCAGTCACATTACCTTCCCTGTCCCACTCTGCCTCATGGGAAGTTCCTTATGATCAGTTGGCTGAGAAAGAGAAAACTCATGCCTGGTTTACAGATGGTTCTGCACGATATGCAGGCACCACTCCAAAGTGGACAGCAGCAGCACTGCAACCCCTTTCTGGGACTTCCTTAAAGGATAGTGGTGAAGGAAAATCCTCCCAATGGGCAGAACTTCGAGCTGTTCATATGGCTGTTCACTTTGCATGGAACAAGAAATGGCCAGATGATGTGAGTTGGACATTTACCTCAGGTAGACACACGCCCTGGAGGGAGCGATCATGGGAGAGGGAGGGGCTGCTTATGCACAGGGAGATAGCTCAGGGTGC
>NW_006921632.1:1388357-1451808 GCF_000298275.1 Orycteropus afer afer
GGAGGAACACTCCCACCTGGAGACACAATACTGATTGCATTGAACTGGAAATTAAGAATGCCACCTGGCCGTTTTGGCTTCCTGCCTCTGGATCAACAAAGAAGGGCATTACTGTGCTATCTAGTGTGATAGATCCTGATTACCAAGGGGAAATTGTTACATAATGGAGGTAAAGAATATATCTGGAATACAGGAGATTCTTTAGGATGTCTCTTAGTACTACCATGCCCTGTGATTAAAATCAATGGAAAATTACAGCAACCCAATTCTGATTTGACTGCTAACGGCCCAGACCCTTCAGGAATGAAGGTTTGGGTCACCCCACCAGGCAAAGAACCACAACCAGCTGAGGTGCTTGCTGAGGGCAAGGGAAATACAGACTGGGTGGTGGAAGAAGATAGTTCTGAATATCAGCTATGACCACGTGACCAGCTGCAGAAACAAGGACTGTGATTGTTCTATTTTTTCATTGTTTATGTGCATCAAATATTTTTGTTTCCTTCTGTTATGAACTGTGAAATGTAAATAAGATTAATGCATTTTGGTTATATGTGTATTAGCATATCATGTTAGGCACAAATATGACTTTATAATTGCCCTTATTTAGAGATTATATATGGTTAAGAAGATGTATACAACTGCCAAGTTCACAAGGGGTGGACTGTGATAGTTGGAGCTGTGTGTCAACTTGGCTGGACCCCAGTTCTGTATGGTTGTTCCCATGATGGCATCAGATGACTGTGTTCTGAGTGGCCAATCTGTTCAAGGGGAGTTTCCCTAGGGGTGCGGCCTGCTTCCAGGATATCCAGGGACATCCTGGGAAGAGAGACACTCTTCTGTGGATCGGGATTCTGTTGTGCTGCCTACAACTGTCCATGAGTGAGCAGTCCACCATTTAGCCTGGAGATCCTGGATTCGTCATTTGTTGGAGTCTACAGCCGGTGTACTGCCTGCCAGCCTTGAGCTTCTCGGCCCCTGCTGTTGTGGGAGCCAGGGAAAGCCTCCAGCTTGACGTTTGCTCCAGGGACTTTGGACTTGCCGGCTTCTATATGTTTGTGAGCCATTTTCCTAAGATAAATTTATCCCTCTCTTTATATATATATATATAAGCTTTGCTGGTTTTTGTTTCTCTAGAGAACCCAGTCTAACACAGCTTCTCAGCCTCAGCAGCCAGTAGCTGTCTGAATGAAGAAAAGACTCTAGCTCCAGTGGGCCAGGAGCAAGAGGCAGAGCTGGACCCCAAGGTTGAGGGGCTTTCACCCAGCCCGTAGAGCCTGGCATTTTGAACTTGGACTTAAAGCCTCTAAATTGTAAGAATAAACTCCTGTTTGTTAAGGTCATCCCATTTGTGGTATATTTCTTGTCAGAGTGGCACTAGGTAACCAGAACACAGGCTATCAAACAAGGGCCACTACTTTCTTGACACAGATGCATGTGTGGTCCTGACAGTCAGAGCACCCATCACCTGGACACAGTAATTGGTCCACAACAGTCACTGACCAGAGAGCTTTTTAGAGAATCCTTTCAGGGGATTGATAAAGATGTTAGACAGTCTTTTCCCTGAGATCATGAGAGCGGATACCAACGAGAATGACAACAAAAGACCCAAATCCATGGCCATCAAGTCAATTCCAATTCGTGGCAACCTCATGTGTCCCAAAATTGTATGTGCCCCCACCACCACCACTCCACAGGTGATAAGAGCTTAAGCTATGGAAATTCTGTCTGTCACCAGAAAACTGGTAGTCAAGGTCCCCCTTCTGTGATCCAGACCCTATCTGGGTCAACAAAAACACTAAGACACAAACATGGCAGAATATTTAATGTTTATAGGTACATCTCACTCTCACACTCCTATTATGATTCATTAGCCTCTCAAACTGGCAGTACTAGAGAAAACATGGACACCTTCTTCCAGCAAAGTATGAAAACCATCAAGGCCCTAGTCTTCTTAACTTGGAAATAGTTGCAGGTGAGGTCTTTCCACAGCGTGTCTCAGGCTTCTCTGCTAAGGAAAAAGAGCTCTCATTCCTACAGGACTCCTGAGGTCTTCTGTTCTTCTGCGGCCTGGCGCTGGGAGCTGCGCCGTTGAAAATAGTGGTAGGCTCGGGCGCTGCAGAGGTAGCCCCCATACACAGTGAGTAGCATCATGGAGGTGGAGAAGGTCTTATAGCCAATGTCGGCTAGCTGCTTAGCAGTTGGCATGTCGTCCCCTACAAACACAGATTGGAATCAGACCCAAAGATGAGGTCTTACCTGCTCAGTCTACTTCCCTGTAAGGTCATTCGAGAACTTCCCATTTCTGCTTAGTCTGTCTGCCTCTATACTGAATAGTCCCTACACGTAGAGCACAGCCTTATAAGGAGACTGAGAAAATATAATTTGGGAACTCAAGGCTGAAACCAGATGCATCTGAATAACATTACAGCTAGCACTGGCCCTCCATGTTTGTGTACAGAAGTGACTGGTACAGACTATTTAGAAATGTCCTTAACTGGTACATTATTTGAAGCATGGGACAGTTTTTCTGGCTAGTGGGGAGTTAATGGAGATAGTTAGGGATTAAACATTAGCAGTGAATTATTCTCTCTAGGCAGATCAAATGGGAACCTTCCAGGCAATATCCCATTTATTTTCCCATAAAAATCATCTTATTCATGGTGGTTAGGTTCCCAGGCTAGCCCTCAAGCATCTGTTTAAGCTGTAATATACCTGAAATAGTGCCAACAGTAGTTTTATATCATTTCAATTACATTTAACCTTCTGTATCATTAATTCTAAATTCCAAATTTAACACCAAGAACCTATCCCAAGGGCTAAAATGAAACTCACTGGATCCTAGCAAATTGTTAACTTACATTTATATGAGATAAATTCTTTCCAATTTAATTATTCCCTGGATATTCTGAGCTAAAGAACAAGAGAAAGTTTAGTATGGGAATCCCTCATCCTGAACAAAATGTTTCTCTATTTGAGACTATGAATGTGTTCTTAGACTACTCTCTGTTGAAGGAATTGAAACTAGTGAAAAAACGTTTCTTCAAAGTCAAAAATGTGGGAGAAAAGCTCAGGATTAACCGGATTTGAGGGTCAGGATCGGGGTAAGAAATGTAAGCGCTCCACAGAGTGAGCCCAAAGGAGCTGACACTGCCTTTGCCCCAGCCATTAATGGTGGACCCCTAATTGAGCCGAGGCATAGCTTCTCTGAATTATAATTTCAAGTAACTACAGAAAGTGGCATTAAATGAGGTCAGAGGGAAAAAAACAAATGGCACAAATTTAAGACAAGAAAGGGCTGTGTTCAGATTATCTGAAGTCTGACAGGCTACCAAGCTGTGCACAAGACAGTAAAGAAAACATGAGCACAGAGTAGGCCATTAAGGTGGGAAAGGAGCACCCAGAAAAAAGTTTTAGATCTGTAGCCTTCAGCCGCCGCCTCCCTTATTCTTTCCCCTTCCATCCCCCATTACACTGAGCCTGACCAGACGTTAATCAGTTGTAGGACCCCCCTGTCCTATAGGAAGAGGAGGGATGAATTCACCAGCCAACAGGACAGTACAGGTTGGCTAGAAGAGCAACAGAAGACTGAATAACATAGATGTAATCCTGGTGTCGAGGAGCTCTGGTGGTGCAGCGGTTAAAGCATTTGGCTGCTAACCAAAAGGTTGGTGGTTCGAACCTGCCAGCCATTCCACGGGAGAAAAATGAGACAGTCTGCTTCCATCGAGATTTACAGCCTGGAAACTCTGAGAGGTAGTTCTTCTCTGACCTATAGGATCACTATGAGTCAGAATAGATTCAGTGACAGTGGGTTTTTAGTGGGAATATTGGTATACAGAACCTTACTGCCTTCTCTTGTCTCTAATCCATCTTGATTACAGGAGGGTTTCTTCTATTTTCAAATTAACAAAAACTCTTCAAAATTCCCAGACACTCAGGGGGCAGGAGTGCATGGAGGGATGGACACAGGGAAGACGTAACTATCGGGAGGAAGTATGAGGGGAAATGCTGTATTGTGGTAAATTGTGGTCAATGTCATAAGACAAAGTGTATGTGAACTGCTGTATGGAAAGTGAATTTGCTCTGTAAATTTTCACCCAAATCACAATAAAAAAAAATAAAATAAAAAAAAATTCCCAGACAATGGCAAGGCAGTAGCAGTAGAAATGCAGAGGACAGATACAGAAATTATTCTGGAAGTAGAATTTAAAAAAAAAAAAAAAAAAAAAAAAAAAACCTCACTGCTGTCGAGTCGAACCTGACTCATAGTGACCCCTCTTGGGTTTCCAAGGTGGTATCACTACACAAGTAGATTGCCCAACCTTCCTTCTGAGGAGTGGCTAGTGGGTTTGAACCGCCAGCCTTCTGGTTAGCAGTCTGGCACTATGCTACCAGAACTCCTGGAAGTAGAATAGGACTCACCAACTGAATGGATTAGAAGTTGTGAGGCAAAGCTGAAAAGGTAGCAAGTTAGGAAACTTCTTCAATTTGGATTCTGTCAACAGAAATGAGAAATGTGTGTGTGTTGCTATGTGAGCATGGCAGGGAAGGGGGCAGGAGTGTTGGTCAAGAAGATCATAAGCTGGGTTTTGGACATGTTAAAATTAAGATGTTTAACACAACATTCAGGAGCTCAGGTGGCGTAGCACCTAAGGCATTTGACTACTAACCAGAAGGCTGGTAGTTCAAATGCACCAGCCACTCTTCAGAAGGCCAATCTACTTCCATAGTGATACTACCTCGGAAACCCAAGGACAGGTCGCTGAGTCAGATCTGACTCGATGACAGTGAGTTGGGTTTGGTTTTTAACACAACAGTCATGGGATGATGTCTATCAGGCAGATGGAAACAATCGGGGCAGAGCTTGGAAGAGAGACAAGGCCAGAGATACAGATCAAGGTAATAGATGACACCAAAGTAGAGGATAAGAGGCGAGTGAGAGAATCCAAAGCAACAACTCTTTGGAGATGGAAACAGGTAAAAAACATGGGTAGGAAATTCCCAGGGGAAATCCAGAAACATCTGGAGTGGGGGGTTTTAACTACATTTCCCTTCTTGAATGAAAACTCAACTTGCTAATATTAAGTCACCACCACTGATGGAGGTGTGCTGTGTCCTTTGGATTTGGTGGAACAGAATAAAAGCTGAGAACTGTTACTGCAAAGTTAAGTGCCATGAAGATGGACAGATGGGACCACTGGTGGGAATGGGCAACTAGATCACTGGTAAGCCCTGGGTGGAAGTCAGTTTAGTGCACTGCTTGTGAATCAGCAATATAGGCATCATCTAGGACAGAGAGTAACAAATGATCAGAAGGCTCATAATCCCTAAGCCCCAAAGACAAGAATCACTGATATACTGGTTAAGGGAATGGGCAGAAGTAGCTTGAGAAGGTAAGAATTTTAGTTTCAGTTTGTTTTTTAATAAAGATCTTAATATATTCAGTGGGAAGAAGACAGTAGCTAGACTAAAGTAAAAGAAATGTAGAGTGGGGAAATGGATCAAGATCCAAGTTGGCCCAGGAAAAGATGAAATTAAAAACCCAGGTAGAAAGATTAACCCTGGAAATGAAGGAAAATTTTTGAGGTTAGCAGAACATTCTTATCTGAGGAAAATCCATTTTCTTAATAAGCACAAGGTTGTCTGTCTATTGTGGGAGGATGGAGTTGAACTGAAGATTTTAGAAAAACAGAAATAAAGGGGAAGAATTGTTATTGAAGATGCCATAGGGGTGAAACCTGCAAAGGTTATGTAGTTCTCTCTTTTCCTGCCTCCTAAACATAAGGGGAGCTCTGGTGGTGTGGTGCCTAAGACATTTGACTGCTAACCAAAAGGCTGGCAGTTCAAACCCAACAGTCACTCCTCAGAAGGAAGGCTGAGCAATCTACTTCCGTAGTGATACCGCCTCGGAAACCCAAGGAGGGATCGCTATGAGTCGGATCCAACTCGATGACAGTGAGTTTGGGTTTTCTTGGTAAACATAAGGAAGCACTGGAGGCTCAGTGGCAGAATTCTCCCCTATAACAAAGAAGCCCAGGGTTGGGTCCCTGGCCAGTGCACCTCATGTGCGGCCACCACCCGACCACAGAGTCTTGAGTGTTCTTGCTATGATGCTGGACAGGTTTCAGTGGAGCTTCCAGAATAAGACAATCTAGAAAGGAGGAGGGAACTAACTTCAGGAGGAAGTGAGAAATTGCAGTCAATGTCGTGAAACAAAATGTGTATGAACGCTATGTGGAAAATGAATTCGCTCCGCAAACTCACCAAATCACAAGAAATTTTTTTTTTTTAAAAGAGTAAGACAGTCTAGGAAGAAAGGCCTGGCAACCGACTTCTGAAAATCAGCCGGTGAAAACCCTGTGGATCCTAACAGTGGGATCTGTAACCAATTACGGGGATGACCCAGGTCTGGGTGGCATTTAGTTTTGTCATGAATGGGGTTGCCCTGAGTCAGGGGCCAATATGAAGACTTCAAACAAAACCTCAATGATCAGGTTTCTCCCCTAGAAAACTCATCCTTCAAACGATAGGTCCATCCCTTCAGTTTAGATTCACTCTATCTTTTTACTCCAAACGTAAAGCACCTCATGCTATGAAGGTCGCTGAGAAGAACATGGCTTCTGTATCAAGAGTTTACAGCCTGATGGGGATTAGATAAAACAAAAAACAAACTCGTTGCCATCCACTTGATTCGGACTCCTAGCGACCCATAGATCAGAGTAGAACTGCCCACAGCGTTTCCAGGGCTGTAAATTACCAAAGCAGAATGCCACATCTTTCTCCCACAGAGCGCCTGGTGGGTTCAAATCGCCAACCTTTCGGTTAGCAGCCAAGCACTTAACCACTGCACCACCAGAACTCCTTGGGGATATGTACCGCAAAATCTGTGAGACGAGGTAGAAGGCAGTAGATGACCAAACCAGAGAAGAGACATTGTGAGAGTGCAGATCAGAGCCATGCCTAGGCGAAGGCTCGAGAAAAATTAGCTGAAAGATGGAGGCAGGGAGTGTCTTTTTAGATGGATGAGAATGTTTACACCAGCTAAGAAGAGGGAGGAGGAGAGCAGCAAAAGAAGGAAAGGAGATAACCAGTATGCATAAAAGGTATCGGAAACTCCACGGAGCGGGGTGCAGCGGACCAGAAGGCAAAGAGGGATTATTCAAAGTTAGAACGTGAAGCGCTAAACCACAAAGCTGGAGCCAAGGTTTCCGGCAATCAGCGCTGCGCTTTAGCAAGGCTGCTCTGCACCAGCAAGGAGGGTGAACTGGAAGCTGTGGATGGAGATCGCGGGCAGAGGCTCTCGCAGAATATGCCCGTGACCTCAAGGGCACCGAGCCTAAAGACTAGGCGGGTGGACGGATGTGGTAAGCAAAGTGTTGGCTCCAAGTCAGCGCTCAAAAAGCGGATAGAAAGCCCCTGGCCGACCCCTGCAGGTGGCGTACCTGGATGCTGCAACACCCTCCTGTCCAACCGAGGCCTCAGCACGTAGCGTAGCGCTGTTAAGGTCTCCGCAATTTCGTACCGCAACAGAAAACAGCACCCGGAACTAAAGACGTGAGGGTAACAGCCCTGGGACAATCCTGAATGCCTAGCTACTGGCGCGGAAATCGAGCTTTTCCCCCTCCCATCTGCCTCGCTTACCCTCTAGAATTTAGTTCCCAACCGGAGAAAACCATGCGCTTGACACAGCACAAGCCCGCCTACTAAGGCGGGAACCGGTGCCAGCTGCTTCTCCGGCTGGTTGCTTCTTTTCCACTTCCGGCTTCCGAGGCAGCCATCTTTACTACTTATCTTTAAAGGAGACTTTCTCTCTGAGAATCCCGTTGAGTTCTGGGAGTTGTAGTCATTCTCCATTGAAAGCGGGTCTTTGATGACCAAGTTTCTAGAACCGGAATTTTTAGGATACTCAGTCAAGGTAGAATGGACTTGATCATTCTCTCAGATTTGGAAAGAACCCGCCAGTCCTCAGCGTACAGCGCGGTGACGTCAACAGGAGCTAGGTAGATTTTCTCGAAGTCACCTTCTGAGGTTCATCGCGCGCCCCCTAGAGCCTGGAGCTGCCCTCTTCCCTTAGCGAGTCTGCCCACCGAGCTCAGGTAGGAGCCTAACCGGCATCGCGAGGCTGGAACCGCAGAGGGTGCGGCAGATTGGCCCATCACCATGACAGAGTGGGAGTTTAATAGCGCTGTGGTTAAAGCATTGAGCTGCTAACCAAAAGGTCGGCGGTTTAAATCCACTAGCCCTCCGCGGGAGAAGATGAGGCAGTTGGCTTCCGTAAAGATGTTGTTGTTGTTGTTAAGTGCCGTCGAGTCGTTTCCGACTCATAGCGACCCCATGCACAGCAGAACGAAACACTGCCCGATCCCGCGCCAGCCCCACAATCCCTGCTATACTTGAGCCCATCATTGCAACAGCTTAGGAAATCCTATGCGACGATTCTGTTCTGTAAGGTCGCGGTGAGTCGGAATTGACGACGGAGGAGTGGGCACGGTGAACGAACCTCTAACGTCTTGTATGTAACCTCCCCGCTTGCAGGCGGCATGATACCACCCCTGAAGAGCACCCGAAGGCTGCGAGGTGGGGGTGGGTACCCAGTTTTGGGGGAAGGGGGTGGGGGACAGGATGGGGACTGAATGCGCATCGCTGCTGGGAGCAGTGATTATCGAGGTGAATTATTTTTTTGATTTTCACCTTACCTACCAAAAAACAGTGCTTTGGGATGTGAGTTATGAAAACTCGCACATTCATTGATTAACGACAGCATACGCAAATGCCCCATGTGCTGAAGCTCCCTTCCTCAACTCATTTCTGGAAAAAAAACACGTTTTATTGGGTGGACATGAAGGCCTGACTCACAGGCCTCCATTCATAGTTATCTGTGGAGTGAACACATTCCCAACCAAGGAAAGGGAGCTGGTCTTTTGGGGCCGGCTTTGACTCCCTGGGGAGACAGCTCTGGTTTCAGTGCCTGACTTGGGCCCAGCTAGGCGTGGAGTGACTGTGCCCCTCAGCCACCTTGCTGCCTTTCACTACTAGCAAGACTAAACTCTCAAGGGCTAGGGCCTGAGAGGAGCCCACCTACCCAGTTTGTATGGAGTGTGGGAGGGTTAGGAGCTCTGGTGGCACAGTAGTTAAAGCATTCAGCTGCTAACCAAAAGGTTGGTGGTTCAAAGCCACTTTACTGGAAGAAGGTGAGGCAGTCGGCTTCCTAAAGATTTACAGCCTTGGAAACCCTATGGGGCAGTTCTACTCTGTCTTTGTAGGTTTGCTGTGAGTCAGAATCCACTTGATGGCAGTGGATTATGGGAGGGTTAACATAATGCTGGCCAGGGCAACAGTGTGCCAAGTGCTGCCACACAAGCCCTGAGATCCTCTGCTGGCTATGGCAAGAGTCTCTCTGTCCTTGGGGACTATTTATAGCCAGGGGCCCAGGCTGCTGACCTGTGACATTCCCTTGTTGCCACCCCATCCTGGAGGAAGGCCAGTGCAGAGCACACTCCTCTCCCTCCTGCCTGTCCTGGCCTACCTTCTCACCCCAAAGCTTGAAGTGGTTTTATTTGTTCTTCCTCCTTGAGTTTCCCAGTTCCTGGGTAACTGATGTGGTCAATATCCCATGATAAGGCCTTCATTCGAAAGGAGGTGTGGCCTCTCAGGATCCACCCACCTGGGAACCAGCTCACAGTTTTCTCCCTGTCCCTGCTAAGCCTTTCCTCCTCTCTACTGTAGCCTCCAGGTGTCAGATGCTAGTTGGCTGTCTTGGCTGCTCTGGGGGCAGCTAAGAAAGAGGTATAGGGTTTGAGAGGAAGAAAGGGTGGAATCAGAGATGTCCTCCAGGGAGATAGTAGCAGGACAGGCCCAACAGACACCTCCCCCACTAGAGCTTCTGAGAAGGGAGGCTGGGCAAATACAAAGGTCACAGGGAGCTGAGTGATCCCAAGCCTGCTATGAAAAGGTGTTGCTCTGTCAGCAGATTAAGTTGCTCTCCCCAAAGAGGGTGCTGAGGGGGAGGGGGAGTGAAGGCTTGGAAAGGTCACACAGAATGAGGAGGAACTGGCAACTAGAACTGGGAAGTCTCTGGGGAGAGTGGCAAGCCCTGGGGCCAAAGATGCCAGTGTGACACCAACTGTGGTGCCAGGGCAGCCTGGGGGAGGGGACAGGGAGTGACCAGAGGTTTATGAGGACGCACATGTTGCTAGGAGAAGCTAGAAGGGGCTTGTTTGAGATCTTTGTATTTTGTTAACACTGAGATCCATTGATGCTGTGTGGGGCCTCGCAGAGGTCAAAGCCAAGGGGCCCGTAGGGCCTATGTCAGCTAAAAAACCCAGACCCTCCCTGGTAGCCCTTGCCTCATCCCTCCTGTGGCTGTGGTACTTCTTTAGCCACTTAACTGGGCTTGAGAACAGGATTCCTGGTTTGTATGAGGCAGCAACTGGCAGCACTTGCCCATGCCCCACCACCCCTGCCAAGCAGGCAGCCATGGGGCTTGGTCCTGCCTTTATCAGAAGACAGAGAGAAAGAAAGCCTCACATCTGGAGAGGGACAGAGTATGCCATTTCTGGCCAAGATGTGGTGTCTCCAGGCTGCAGGCTTCTTAGGGGGTTCAGGATCTCAAGATGAATAGCTGGGCCCCAGAGCCTCTTATTCTCCAGTGAAAAGCTGAGAAGAGGCTGTTCCATGGGGAGTCCTGGAGATCATGGTGGCCAGGTGCCCCAAGCTTCTGCCTGTCCTTGTTGGGGTAAAGCAGCAGCCTGGCCTCAGCCCCAGGCCTGCTCACAAGTGTTCTGGATGATTCTGTAGGCAGGTGATGAATTTAGCCACTGGCTGGCTCTCGTAGCATATCTTGTACACAGCGGTGAAAAGGGGGAACCTAGAGTGGAGAGGGAGAAGCCTAGCTTAATCATCCTCTCCATGTCTGCATCCCCCAACAACACACTCCTTGTCTACCCCATTTCCATCCACTCTCCTACCGGTCCACCTTCTAGCTCAGGCTGACTCTGGCTCTCAGTTTCCACTTGCTGAGAGTTTCAACTCTCTAGCCCTGGGTTTTAGGGTCAGGTTGCTAATTGCTCTGCTCCCTCTCTAACTGAACTTGCCGGCATGACTCCCTGGCTTAAATGTTTTGCTGAAATTAGACAAACCTCCTGAGCCTCAGTGTTATCCACTATAAAACAGGGCCCATATAACAAAGTAGTGAAGATAAGATTGAAGGTGCTCAGTAATTGCCAGTTTCCTTCTTTCTCATCCTCTTGCCGAGGCTGCTCCCTTTACCAGGAGGCTTTACCCTAATCAGCCATGAGCTGATCTTTTGAACCCTGTTTCATACTCTCTTCTTCTAGGATTCTTTCCCACATCAACAGAGCTCTGCTCTGATCAGCCCAATCACCCCAGCTCTCTTCTGTGTTCCCTGAAGCAGAGACCATCCTCCTCATACCTCAGCACCCAGGAGAGAGAAGGGTTAGCATTGAGGGAGAGGCTCAGATGGGGGCTGATAGACATAAAAGTGCTACAGTCCGATGGGTTTATTTCTGGTGTCCCCGAGCTCCAAGCCACATAGCAGAGGACAAGGAGGAAAAGACAGAAAGGAGAGGCTCCACAGAGGCCCCATAATGTAGAGTAAAGAATACCAGACTGGAAGGAGTTCAGAAGACCCAAATCTGATGACTTGAACTAGCCAAGAGACAATAGGTATATCACAGAAGGTCTCCAAGTTCTGATTTCATTATCTGTGAACACAGGTAGTAGTTCCCTCTCTCCCATTTCACAGATGGTGGAGGGTCCAAGGAAATGATGGACAGGGAGAACACTCCTGGCTGTGGCCCCCTCAACCAGCGGGCTTGCAGCAGATACTTACTTGTCCACCAGGCCCTTGTGCTGGAGGATGCTGTGTAGCTCCTGGGCTGTCTGGGGCCCCTGCAGCTTCTGCCCATTCAGCATTTCTTTCTCCAGCTGCTCAATGGACTGTGAAGGCAACAGGGTAGGGGAAGGGTGGCAGTAGGAGAGGAGGGCTGTCAATAGGAGGTAGAAAGTCAGGGGCTCAGATGATAGGTGGGGTCTTTGGAAAGAAGGGGTGAGAATGTTCAAACAGTCTTAATGTTTCTGCTCAGGAGGTGTCTTCTGCCTAACACTTCTATCTTGACAGGGCCCACCCTCTGTTCTCCCTTCTCCCTGGGCCACACCTTTCCTGTGCGAGCGAAGGCCTCGGCCACCTTGCGGTTCCGCCCTCCGTAACAGGTAGTAATGAGGTCAGCAACACCGCAGCTCTCCAAGAAGGTGGCAGAGGACACAGGGCCACTGCAGAAGAGCTTGGCGAAGGCAATCATCTCCATGAGCCCTAGCCGGATCACCGCTGCCTTGGTGTTGTCGCCAAAGCCCAGCCCATCACAGAAGCCAGCCCCCACGGCCACTATATTCTTTGAGGAATAAAAGTTATGAGTGAGAAGAGGACTCCTCAGCAGTTAGAGTTTTCAGCACCTGCCTCATGCTCCTTACATCAGCATGGTACAGCCAATGCATAAGTGAAGTATATAGTATATGGACCCCTAAACTGTTTCTACCTCTTGGCTTTCCTTCTCTGTACCCTACTTCTCTTAGACTATGCCTGTGCTTCCTGGCTCCCTGCCCTGCTCTGTACTCCATCCTTGAAGACATTTCATGAAAACTACTCTTCTTTCCAGCTGGCCTGTCCATCTATGACCATTCTGTTCTATAGCCCCAATGTCCACAGCTCTGAGTAGTGTCCAGGATCCATAGTTCTGGCCATCACACTGTCTAGATGTCATGGCTATCTTGATTCCCATTAGCCTGGGAGCTCCCCTAGGGCATTTCCTCTTCCCCTTGAACCATCCCCTGGAACCCTGGAACCAGGGACAGGGATGGCCCATAAGGGGCTAGAGGGAAAAGGGAAGAAAGGTCCCCAGTGTCTGATGATGAATAACTGGCAGGCCTAAATGACCTTGGCCTTGCTATTGCAGTTCTTCCTTATGTTATGGGACTCTCGGTACCAGGAGCAATTCCCCAAGAGTGAGAGCCTGGAGCACCAGCAACCCTGGGTAGCTAAGCTGAGCACCACCTTTGGGCCCTTCCCACTCTATGACTTCCTCTATGCCCCTCTCACCTTTAAGGCTCCACAGATTTCTACTGTGTCCACCTCTTGCACCACAGTGATGCGGAAATTGGGTGTCTGCATCAGTTCTTTCAGAAGCTGTCCCTGGGCTGGATCCTTGCAGCCTAAAACAGGCAGTGGGCAAAGCTTTGGAGGGAGGACTCTGACTGTTCTTCCTACACCTGTCCTAAGCAGGCCCTGCAACCTCTTTCCCTGGGGGTATATCCCAGCCCTCCCTCTCCTCTGATATTTGGGACTTCTTGTCCCTGCTTTATGGGAAGGAGGTGACTAGGTGGGTGGGAAGGAGTATGGGGGAAGGGATGCCATCAGAGCTGCATTGTGTATGTGGGTGGTGGAGAGGGGCTCTCACCAATGGTTGTCTCACAGAACTTCTCATCAGCCACCTCGCTGGCAATGTTGGCCCCCATCAGCACACTCATGGGGATGCCAAGGCGCTCCCCAATCACTTCAGAGATGAGCTTCAGCCCGTTGGGGCCCTCGTCTACCCCCTGGGCACAGGATGGAGCTCAGGCCAGGTGCCCTTTATACCCACATGAGGACTTTGCACCTAGAAATCCTGCCCCTTCCAAATCCACTATTCATCTGTATTCCTTCCCAGAGGTCCTGCCCCATTCCAACCCCACTAAAGTGGGCTGTGAGGAAAGCAGACAAAGTGTGGAAAAGGAATCCATCTGAAAACCCCATCCACATACTCTTAACCAACCTACTTTCTTTCCAAGGCATCACAGCTCATCCACATCTCTCAGCTCCCCTTCTGAGTTCCCTAGTCACACTTCCATCCCGGTGGTCACTGCTCTGAACCAACTCTTCTTTCATGCTCTTCAAACCAGCCTACTTTTCATGCCACCCAGGCATCCCTTCTATACCCCCTCAACTCCCCTAAGACCTTTGCCTCCAAACCAGTCTCTTACCTACTACCTAATCAGCCTCTTTCTTCCCAACGGATCCCAGCATCTGACTGCTTTCTCAAGCCTCCCCAAACCAAATCTCTCTGAAAACACTTGGTGTACTCTCATTTCTGTTCTCATTGCACTCACTCTAAGCCCCACACCAGTTAGCACCACTGCTTCCCCACCCCCATCAACATGACGGTGTCCCTGGCACCTTAATTAGAGATACGCCAATGGCCTTTGCCTTCAGATGGCCCTTGAGCTGGTCACAGATCTTGCCGATGAACTGATGGGGCACCACAAAGATCAAGATGTCAGCATCTGCTGCAGCTTGGACCACATCTGGGACAGCCACCTGTGGGGGTGACCAGGTGCTTATGGACCTGGCAGACCTCCTCTCTCAACCCCTATGGAACTCCATTCAGGAGATCTGGGAGCCAAAGAGTGAGGCTATGAAGGAGAAGAAATGGAAGTTTAGGGACTGAATCTGGAAGGGGCTGAACTTAGAGGAACAAGACACTCAGTTCCCTTCCTCCAGCCATTACTCTCTCTCAGTTCTTGCTGACCTGGACTCTTGAGGACTCTTGGAAACCTCTTCCCACTTCTCTCCCAGCCATTGGCTGTGGGACAGTGAGAGAGGCCAAAGGAGGCCCCAGCTTGGCAGAAGGGAGAGGCTGAGTAAAATTTCATCACTGTGCTCCTTAGGGCACCCAGCTGAGAAGGGGAAGTCTTAGATCTTCCTGCTCCCTCCCCTGCTTCTCCTTTCCAGGTGTTGGGAAAGCCACATGGTTTTGACCAAAGACCTTAAGTCCAAGAAGCAGCTTCTAAGTCTGCTGATAACCCAGTAAATGAGTAACAGGAGTAGAGCCTGAGGTGGCACTAACCAGACCCCAAATCTGGGAGCCCAAGAATCAGTCTGTGGTTGCCATGGAGACCAACTTCCTCATCCTCTCCTCTCCTTCCCACCTGGGAGCCTGTAAGGGGCAGCATTAGATTACTCAGTAGGCAAGGTAAGCACTGCTTGCTTATGCTTACTTACTAATCTGTAGTGAATAATTTCACATTTTTTCACCACATCAAAAATTCTGCTTCTAGGTATGGCTGGCATTTGTCTCCCACCCCCACAGCACCTTCCTACAGAATCAAAGCCTCTTTTTTTCAAATTTACAATCCCTGACAGAGTGCCCAGTAAGCAAAGTAAGCATGGGTTTACTCATCTGAGTAAGCATAAGGAAGCCCGCGCTTACATCGTCATTGGGTGATCCACCCCTGGTAAGGGGGCAGAAATGCATTCGGGTTTTCCTTAGTCCCAGAAAGAGGCCAGGGAACTGTTTGGGGGCTATCAAACAGGTGCTGTGCAGAAGCTTTCCAGGTGCAGCTGCCACCTGGGATGGTCCCTCTCAGCAAGGGACCCCTGGTGAGTCTGCTCTGCCCCTCCTCAGCCTTCCTTCCCCCTCTCCCTTGCTAGGTGTTAGGGCTCACCACATTAGGGGGCAGCTTGTGCCCTGGCAGGTATTTGACATTCTCGTGCTGTGTGTTGATGATCTCTGTCAGCTTCCTGCCCCCGATGTCTTCCTCAAACACCCACATGGCCACCCTTGGGTCGAAGTTTGCCAGCTGAGCTGCATTGCCACCCACGATCTTGGCGATGGCAGAGCCCCTGTGGGGAGGGGGGGGAGGCACAGTATGGTACAGCGGTGGGGGCGTGAGGGAGGGAATAGTGTCGGCTGACTAGTCAGGAGACAGTCTCTCACAGCCGCCCACCAGATTATTTATTCGCTGCCTTCCTTGTCAACCCCACTCCCGTGACAGAGTGTGTGTGTCCCCAGTGACCTGGCACTAGGAAGGAGATTCAACGTGTCTCACATTTAGCTGCTGGAGAAAGGGGTTAACCCTTCTGATCCCCCCACTTCCCCAACCCCAAGCAGCTTTTCAGGCAGGGAGCACCCTGGAGGCTTCCCTCCTATGGAGAACAGGTGCAGCTGTCCAGCAGGCAAGAGCCAAGGGAGGTTTGGGCACCGTCTGTCCTGGCGCGGGGGCAGGGGGTGGTAAGCACAGGAGCAAAAAGCAGGCCTCCTGCCTGCTAAGCCTCACTCCCTAAGCCACTGTGTGCTTGGAGCAACCCACCCTCCCCTCTATATCCCTTGACAGAGCCACTTACCAGTTGCCAGAGCCTACAATGCAGACTTTCTTGCCAGCCATGGTGCCGCTTCTCTTCTGGAGCCGGCTAGGTGCCACACGCCCTGGGTCCTCTGCCGGCTAGGAGCATTTAACTCCACCACACGTGGGTGCAGCCAAGCCCCACCCTCAAGGGGTGGGTGGAGAGGCAAGCACCCAGTGAGAGGGAGTCTGGCAGAGCCAGGGAAAGGGGAGAAAAGGGTAGGGACAGGTGGGGGACAGGAATGGGACAGAGACCAAACCCTGCATTTGCTGAGATTTGCCAGCCGACAGTGCTGGCGAATTCCTTCCTTGGCAGCAAGGTTCTTAGTAGCCCAGTTTGCTCCCTTGCTCCCCACCCCATGGTCTGATTTTGAGGTCTGCCAAGAAGCAGCCCAGATAAGGAGCCAGTGACTTATTTCCTCACACTCCCTCCTGTCACCCAGCACGGATCAATTTTACTCAAGTCCTAGCAAATACGGGAGTGCTTTTTTTCCAAAGGTAGCCTCAAACTATAGGGCCCGTGCCCTCCTAAAACCCCCAAGAATGCTCTGTAGGTTTGTCCTGTAGCACTGACAAGGATCACATATCACTGGTCCCACACTAGCTCCACTGCAGGGCTGTGGGAATGCTCGGTGGGCCCACTTTGAAAGGTAAGACCTAAGGGTAAGGGCCTGCTTTGGGCACAAACCAGCCCAAGGATAGGAAGAGACTCCAGGATTCCCTAGGGACAAGGTCTTGGTTATCCAGTGGTCATTTCAGGGTCTCTCACCAACGGGCTATCTCAAATGACCCTACCTGAACAACTTGCAGGGTGGAAGGGTGGGAAAGGTCAAAGTTGGAGGGCTTTGAGACTTAGTGGCCTACAGTTCTCCATTTGCAAACTCAGGGCCGAAGGAAGAGGAGAGGAAAGAAAGTAGACAAATTGTCCACTGCCTTAGAGAAACCATGAACTCCCAACAGCCCTTCACTGTTGGGTTTCTAAGCTACTGTCCTAAGGCCTCTCTCAGGCTAATGGCTAGTTTGCAGAAGGCAGAAATGGGAGGCAGGACTTGAAGCAGCAGTTACCCTCAGGGGTAGCCATGACCTCTGTGAAGCTTTGTGATCTCAGAATGCTGCAATTGAGAGTCAGTGGTGTGTGTGATTTTGGGGGGAGGGGAGAATGCAAGGAACACATTCAGCAGTTACAGGGTCCTCCAATGCCCACAGCCATCTGTTTGACCAAGAGGGAGCCCTGGTTTCTAGGCTGATCTGGAGAGTGGAGCAAGAGGCCTACCACTCTCGCTGTCTGTGCACCTTGGCCTAGAGGGCTGACACCATTGTGTGCTCACGTGCTGACCTCCTGGTTTGCAGACTGCTGAGTGGGTGTTTCCACTCCCCTGGGCTGCTGCTGGCTGGCAAAAGGGTAAGTACTGGGGGAAAAGAGGATTGTGTGTGCAACCACTGGGTAAGGGTAGTGGGTAGGAGATCAAGATTGGCGAGAAATAATTTTCTAAGTTCCAGGGACTGCCCAAGAAAAGTCCACCATATTCTCTTCCCATAGCCTGGGAGTTCCCTTAATAACATACATGAAATCAGCAGTCAGCAGTTTTCCTTAGAACAAAGTTGCATCCAACATATCCACTCTCTTACTGAACTGGCACTGAGAGAATGACACCCGTGCCAGGCTGCCAGCTGGGAGCACTAATTATGGATGAGAATGGATGCTTCTGTCCCAAGCACATACATAGGATGTTGTTGTTGTTATGTGCCGTCGAGTCAGACCTGACTCATAGCGACCCCTCCTTGGGTTTTTGAGGCAGCATCACTATGGAAGTAGATCGCCCCCCCCCCCATCTTCCTTCTGAAGAGTGGCTGGTGGGTTTGAACCACCAGCCTTCTGGTTAGCATTAAGTGCCTTTAGGCACTACGCTACCAGAGCTCCTAGCACATAGGATAGGAACCCTGAAAAATGAATGTTTATGTATAAAATACCCCTTGTTTTAACCTGAATGGTTCCAACATTCTTATTTTGCTCCACAGCCATTTTTAGTATGGAGTCAAAGCATTTGCTCATTTACGTAAAAATAGAGGGTGCAGAGAGATTAAGGATTGGCTGGTCACAGGGAGTTACCTATACCACTGAAGTTCTTTCCCAAGAGCAAACTATAGATTTACTTGAACTTAGTAATGGTCCATCAGCCATTCATTACATGTCATTAGCCTGGATAAAAACAGATGCCATTCAATGCCCTTGACACCAATTTTTTCCACTCCAAGTTACCACGCCCATAAACTCTTCTCCCTACTCAAGTCTGATAAACCCCCAAGTTCCAGAATGGAAAGAGTGGTTTATCTTTGGTGGGTTTAATCACATACTACATCTTCCATTTTCTTATCTATGGAGGCAAAGTTAATTTTTAACTACAACTTTGGAATGTGACTGTACTCAACCCATGTTCTAAACCCTTCTTGGGTAGAACCAAGCTGGTTAATGCCACAGAGGAGGAAAACAAGGAGCCAACAGGTGGACAGAAGAGATCTGAAGCAAAATTTCATGCCTTTGCTAATGGGAATCATTCTTGAGCAAGTCTTCCAAACTCTGATGATGAGGGGCTGGTTACCTATGGTATGAAGATGACAACATTGCACTTCCTTGTTGGTCTTAAGAGATGAAATCTTACTGACAATGAAAGTGGAACCTTAAAGAAAATGGCAGAAACAGAAAGCAAACCTCTCTGGTTGTCTAGGCCCTGGTCCATATCTAAATCACAACCCTGGGCGAAAAGTGAACTTCTCTAGAGGAGCTCAGGTTCATCAACCCTGAGGGGTCACAGGCACCCAAGGACAGCTCATCCCAGGTAGGAAGGCCTGTGTCCTGGGGAGGTTAGAAGAGGACAAGGGAGAAGACAGCAGACCACTCACAGGTACCGGCCTAACTTGGGAAGTGGGGCAGGGCTCTGAGTGAAGTCTGAAAACTGAACCAGCATGGGGCTTCCTTGGACCACTGGAACTGATGAAGCAACCAATAAGGTGAGAGCCTGAGGTTCACTTGGTAGGAACCTTGTTTTCTACCATAGCATCAACACCTAGCACTATGCCTTACACAGCAGGTGCTCAATATATAAACGTGTCAAATAAATGAACACACACCATGAGCGTGGCTAAAGATACAGGAGGGGAAAGAGCTCAAGGAGGAGCTCTCCCTCAGTAGGTAGGGGCACCCATCCTTCAGAATATTCTTTTATTAAAACTGGGTGACATCAATAAGGGCACAGTACAAAAAAAATTTTGGTCCGTGAAAAAAAACATAATCATTCAGTTAATAAAACCAGTTATCTTCAACAGGGACACCATAGGGGTGCCGAGCTTCCTTCTCATGGTTCCTAGCCAGGAGCTGGGCTAGGGCTCAGCTGCCCCAAGACAAGCTGTCCAGTGCCACTGTGGGGAGAACCTTTTAAAGGAGGGGTAGGATAATGGCAGAAGGGAAAATGGGGAGAAAATTGAGAAAATTCTGTTCCCAGCATGGAACAGGCAAGGATAAGGGATATGCTCGCAGGAGCCTGAGGAGGGGGTGGGGAAGCAGAGGCTGTCAGTTCTGTGGGTTTAGAGCCCATGCTGAACGGAATTCCCCCTCTGTGCCCAGCTGTCTCCCACCCTGCTGTGTTAAGTCTGCGAGCCTGGGAATATGCTAACTTGGGGGTGATACAACCTGGAAGAATCTGAGGCTCTCCTATAAAGATGCAAAACCATCTCAGCTCCAAGGGCCAAGATCACAAGGTCCTGCTGCTACCTGAGGGGTTTGAAGCTTTTGAGGGCAAGGGCTAGGGAGTCACAATCCTGTGAGGCAGGGATAGGTAAGAGTCACAAACCCAACTCAGAGCTATTCTCCAGCCCTAGGCGCTTTCACTCCTCAGTGCCCTAGAAGCCACCAATGGGTGTCAACTGGGCAGAAAAGGGACAGGAAGACAGGGATGGCCCAGGACTTTTACCCGTTTGATTTTAGGCCTGTTTCTCTTTTAAGGGATTTGGGGAGGGTGCAGGCAGACAGGGTGGAGTGAATGAATGAGTCATACCTCCAAGCAATAGCAGGAACAGCCTCTGCTAGCAATGGCGGTACCCTAGATTAGATCACTGGGGCTCTGAAAAGGAAAGGCAAAATTCCCCTACCCAAATACCCCAAGTTAGGGCAGATATGACAGAATGCTAAAAAGGGCAGCTACGGGGAATATGCTGGGTGGGAGCAACGGTTATGGAACAAACTCCAATACTGATGTGGACCCCCTACTAGGGAGTAAGAGAAGCACTAAGATAGCAGCCAATCCACAGGGCTGGAACTGACCTGGGGCTCACTGGAGCCCAAGACTCAAGGTTCCTTTAGTGCTAAACGACAGTAAGCAAAAGGAGAGTTTGCTCCGAACCTATGGAAGGAAGGAAGGAAGGAAACTGGATTCTGTTACCAGGTGAGCAAAGATCAACTAGCTTATAGAGTGCCCCTAAGCCTGAGTCTTAGAGAAGGAGCCAAAGCTCCCAACTCTTGGGTCTCTGAAGGGCAGGATCAGTGTAGTTGGTCCCCTTGAAGACCACTTGGCCTTAGGCCCAATCCATTCAGAGCACTGATTACCACTACAAGTTCTCTCTCTAACACTATCTAAAGGTCCTATGTAGACCAGGGGAGGGGAGAGGCACATGGGAACTCTGTGGGCAAAAGGAAGCTGGGGAGTAGGAAGGGATGGGATGGAGAAGAGGATAACAGGCATCTCAAAAGACAGAAATGTGAGACCCTCTTCATTCTGGTGTTGTCCTTGAACCAACAGCATCCCCTGGAAGGCCCCAACCAAGACCAAGGCAGGTGCTACGAGGCAGGCAGCACAGGGCCCAAATAAAGAATCGGTGCAGCCAATTCAGGGCTGTGGGTGAGGTCCTATGTATTTCGGATTCCCAGGGCTTGCTCTAGTTCTTGTCGTCTCTGTTGCACCTAAGGAGGAAACAGTGTAAGAGATAGAAGATGAAACATCCCAAAAGTTGATAAAAAACACTATGGACCTCCATCAGAGGTGCAAACCGCCCCCCACATCCTTTTGTCATTTTTCCCTGTGCATCATCCGAGGCACTTACCTTGGAGTAGAAGTATCGGCACACAGCCTCCTGGGCCCAAGGCTGGAAGTAGAATTCAGCTCGGCGCTCTTCCTCTGGATTCCCCACCACATCAGTCATGGTCTAAAAGAGATGGGAGCAGGAGAGAAGACTTTTTTCTTTCCTTCGACCCCTGCTATCAATAAGTCACTGTTGTTCAGGACTCTTTGCTGGCACCTCTTTTCCTTGCTCCTGTGCTTAGCCTATAATTGTAGTCCCACTGACCACAGGGAAGGAGTGAGGGCACATTTTACACATTCTGTGCTCATTCATCCCTTCCTGCCCTGAGCTTATGGACGCTCCCCTCTCTGGGAAATATCTCAATACCTAAATTTTCCATGTAGCTTTCTCTTGCTTTTCTAGCCTCTTTGACCTCCCTTCTCTTTTGAATTATCTCCTTATTGGTACTGGTGAGATCTATGTCTTGTCTACTTTTTAATGCATATTAGGTCTAGTTTCTCCAAACTGAATGTGTGCTGCTTCAAAGGCAGAGGTCAGGTCTTCCACTTCTGTATCCCCTACAATCTGGGGCACAGTGACAGCACATTAAAAAAAAAAAACACAACCTCACTGCCGTTGAGTCGGATCCGACTCATAGTGATCCTTCCTTGGGTTTCCAAAGCGGTATCACTACAGAAGTAGATTGCCCAATCTTCCTTCTGAGGAGTGGCTGGTGGGTTTGAACCACCAGCCTTCTGGTTAGCAGTCAAATGCCTCAGGCACTATGCTACCAGAGTTTAGCCTCCATTTCCCTACTTAAGAACAATAAATCCTGAAATGTCATAATGAAAACCTGGTCCCTCACTTTCCCCTCAGGCTCTTCTACGAACTGCTACAGAAATAAAGCAAATGTATTCCTTTGCACCTCTCCTTGGTTCTGTACCTTGAGATCCCGGCACTGGGACTGAAGCCAGTCATTGATGAAACCCTGAGGGTCTCTGGCAAAGCTCAGCATGAACTCCCGCTGGGTCTTCAGCTGATTGATAGTTTCTATTGTCTCATGGATCTGAAAGGAAGAGGAAACGGGAAGTCATAACATTTGCAAAGTTAAATGTCAGATACACCCTGGTGTCTCTGTGTGCCACTTCCAACATAGGCACACCTTGCTGCCCAATGATGGCAACACTGCCCAGAGGGCTGGCTATTCCAGCACTCAGCATTCTTTCAGCTTGTATGCACATTGTCTTTAGGTAATTTGCATTTGTTTCTGTGTCTCTGTATATCCCATGCGAGGGAAATTTTCCTTTTATTCTCTACAACGAGCAAAGCTACACAGTGGATACTTAATCCACAACACAAAAGGGTCCAAAAACACTCTGCTAGAAAAGAAGTGTTATAGAGGGCTGTATCAAAAGCTGTGGTTCCCCAACTTTTGTTCTCAGCTCTCTTCTGTTCTCATTCTAAATATTCTTCCTAACTATTTCACCTACTTTCATGTCTTTCACTACCACTGAGAGGCTAATCGGCAATCCAGAATCTATATCCTAAACTCCAACCAACCCAACTGCTTCCTTGACATCTCAAGGCACCTTAAACTCAACGTATCCAACACTAAATCCATCACCTCTTCTCCTCTTCCTCTGTTCTCTAGTCTAGTGAAAACCACTATTCATCCAAGCTGGAAACCTGGGAGTCAGCATGGTGCCTCCTTCCGCCTCACTCCCACCCCCATCCAAACAATGGCCAAGTTCCTTCAATTCCACTTTGATAACTCTCAAAGTTGTCTCCTTATTCCCATCTTTAAGCCCTCAACCTACCTTCCAAGGATTACTGTACCAGCCTCCTAACTGGAGTCCCTCCCTCCAGATCTGCCCCTCTTCCATTCACTCCCTACCTTTCTGCCAGTAATTCTCCAAGCAAATGGAATCAGACTCTTCAGTGGTGAAGATCTTTCAGCTTAGCTTTCAGGATGAAGTGTTAACCAGTACTCCCTGAATCAATGCTCCTGTGTCACTATCTAGTTTCCTCTCCCAAAACTTCCATCCTGGCACCCTGTGCTGTATCTAGCACAGTGAACAGCTTTAACTTCTTGAATATGCCAGGCTTTTTCATATCTTCAGACTTTTACACACCTTGTTCCCTCTTTCCGGAATGTCCTCTACCCCCTTTCTCCCAGGAACTACTATCCTTCTCCCCTTTTGTTAACTTCCACTTTGTCCTTCAAGATTTAGTTGAGGCATCAGCTCTTTCAGGAAAGTTTCCCTGTTCTCCTTTGTGTTGCCAGAGCACATATGGTTTTACTTGCAGGGGCTCTGTTTAATGATGTCAATGATAATAACAACAGTATTAGCAATTACTATTTTTTATTTTTATGTGCCAGGCACAGTGTCAAAGGAACTCTGATGGCATAGTGCAAAAAGCATTTGGCTGCTAACCAGAAGGTCAGTGGTTCAAACCCACCAGCCGCCCCACGGAAGGAAGATGAGGCAATCTACTTCCGTAAGGATTTACAGCTTCAGCAATCCATTTTTTTGGGGAGTGGGGGTGGAGTGGGGTACTATGAGTCAGAACTGACTTGATGGCAGTGAATTTGTTTTGGTTTTTTTTTTTTTTTTTTTGAGGCATAGTGTCATGTGCTTTACAAAGCACGTTTATACACATACTCTCATTTTACCCTCATTATCAACCTTAAAAATAGAAAAAGTCTTCTATTACACAGATCAGAAGATAGGCTAAAAGCTATTGAAACATATAGTCAAAATCAGAACTCACATGTGTCTGACTTTAGCCAGCACCAAGCATAGTACCTGCCAAATACTGGGGGGTCACAATATTTTAAGTGAATAAAGAACATCAGAAAGCAGCCTAGAAGCTGTGATGAGGGCAGAGGCCCCTACCTTGTTGTCTAGAGTAGCAATCTCCTGTTGGCTGGCAGTGGACAGCAGGAAAGAATTCATCTGGGTCTTCAAGGTATCATCCACTTCCACGTCAATGTCATAACAAGCTGTCTTTTTCTGATCATTAGGGTCAACACTGGGGAGTAAACCAAAGGGGCCTGATAAAGGGCTTGTCCCCTAAAAAGATGACCTGGGATAAAAGGGGAGGGAGTGTCTGGCTGCAAAAAGGCATGAGAGAACTTTTGAGGGTGACAGCAATGTTCTATATTTTCCCTGTGGTGGTAGATACACGGTGTACACATTTGCCAAAAGTCATTAAGCTATACTCTAAATAAATGCAGTTTATTATATATTAATTGGACCTTAATAAAGATGACTTAAAAAAAAAAAGGTGAATGACAAAAACTAAAAATGGTATAAAAGATACACAGTAAAAAGTTCCTATCTCCTAGATGAAATCACTGCTATAATGTCTTATGTATCTTTCTCCTTTTTTTTTTTTAATTTTTATTGTGATTTGGGTGAAAGTTTACAGAGCAAATTCATTTTTCATACAGCAGTTCATACACATTTTCTTTCATGACATTGACTGCAATTCCTCACAAGGTAACAGCTCTCTTCCCAATTCTTCCCTGTAGCTACCTCTTCCCAGTGTCCTTGCCTCCCATGCACTCCAGCACCCCGAGCTATCTCCCTATGCAAACACTGCCCTTCTGGTCTCCCATGATTGATCTCTCCAAGGAATGTATCTACCTGATATAAATAATAAATGTTCAGCCCATATGCCTGTCTATTATTTGGATAGAGGCCCCAGGAGGTAGCTCAATTCTAGACCTGAAGGGTAACTATAGGCCATAGTTTCAGGGGTCTCACCAGGCTCTATCAGACCAGCAAACCCAGTCTTTTTTTTTTTTTTAATGATTTTGAGTTTTATTCCACAGTGTTCTCCTACTCTGTCCAGGATCTCCTGCACTGATCCCCCTCTGAGTGGTTCTGGTCTCATGGTCATACAGGTTGAGTCCTTTTCTTAACTTTTTATTGAGACTTCGGTGAATACCTTTCTCCTTTTTAAACTAAAATTGACACTGAAAATAAATTCAAACAAAATACACAGACACACACACACACAATGAAATAAAAACTAATCTAACTTCTAAGCACAGGAACACAGGACAGAACCACTGCTAAAGACCCACCTTACAGGTTTTAGGAGTTACTATTAGGTGAGTGATTTGAGGATCTAAAGAAAGGAGAGCCTTTAGCTCCAGGCATGATGTGGAATAAGGGAAAGAAGACAAAAAGACCATATGCAACCACAGAGAGATGCTGCTCTGAAGAAGTGCCTTCCTTTACTCTGTGTCCGCCTGGAGATGCCTGACTCCCTCATCTTCTGAACAAAAAAGTGGATGTAGGTAATGGAGTTGGAGTCTCAGATGGGAATGTTCTACCATCCAGAGGAAAGATTGTTATTGACTGCTCCTGTCAGTGATGAGCTGGTCAATGTTTACAGGTGATGCTCCAAAGGAGAAAAAAAAGCCCTGATTTGTAGCATTGCCCATTTCTGTAGTTAAAATACTCCTCCCAGGGCTGATTTTGAGCTATCAACATTATGTCAGTGATCACAGACTTGGGAAGAGATGTGCAGTGGCATGCTATTATGTATGCTATTTCTACCATAAAGACACAATAGATACAAATAACTATGATAGCACATATTAACAGTAATATGTAATAAAATACATAGCAAGTGCTGAATTTTGAGTATGTATCATCCTTCTTTTTAATAAAATATATTAAAGTTTCTGTAATTTAAGTAATGGCTATTTAAAAACTTGCCTGCAAGTTTCCTAAAATTTGACAACTGGCTCTCACAAGCTGGTGAAAGCCACCTTCAGCACACCACTGCCTCTCATACGTGAGCTCACCTGATGACATGATTAATGATGATGGGTTCTGGTGGCATCAGCAAGGCATGGAGCCGTTGAGGGATCTCTGAAAACTTCATACGTTGAGATTCAAAGATCTGTGGGAAAAAGCAGCAGCTGGAAGTTGGCATTTTGAGCACCATTAGCGCTCCAGTGGGTTCCTGCAAAAGAAAGGGTCTTTTACTCACCTGCTGCAGGTACTTGTCACAGATGACAAACTCCCGCTCATGAGGATCCTGGAGCTTATGTGTCTTGATATATTGCCACAGTGCTTGGATGATCACTGGACGGGTCTGGGTGTGGATGCCCAGGAGCCGAGCCAGCCGAGGGTCCAATTTAAATTGGGGAGGCTGCAGAGAACCAGAGCATAGGGACAAAGTTAGTGAGATGAGTCAATATGCAGTTGGGGTCTTAGCATGGCCAATGTATTTAACCCATTCAACAAACATTAATGTAGCACTTCCTTTCCCTGAGGCAGAAAAATACTGGAAGAAATTCAGAGATGATTAAGATTTGTTCCTGTACTTAGAAAACTTAAAAAATATGGTGGGAGATTATTCATGACCATAAAAGTCTGGTGGGAAATTCTTCCCTAGATTGAAACCATTCAATGCCAGAAATGCTGATGGGATATGACTGTGAAAGCTTGACTCCCTCCACCCCACCCGACCCCCACACACCACAACACCTGGTAATCCAGCATCAGCAGGACAGTACACCGTACGTTCACGTCTCCTGGCCGCTTCACCTGGAAGCCATCAGTCTCCTGGGTAGTGGCGGTCCTGTGCCACTATAGAGAGGAAGATGTCAGGGGGTGCTCTCCCAGAGGAAGAGCTGGAGTGGGAGGGAAGAGCTTCTGTAATGACTGAATATTCAAGTTTTGATTACTGAGACTACTGGAGAAGAACAGCAGTATGAAGCATTTTTAAAAATTGCATATGGCTTTGGGATTAATGTTATGTATATATAATAGAGATTAACCTTTTAATTCTGACTACTCAGGGTCACAATTAGCCTGAATTTCCAGTGAAGATTTCATCCACAAAATAGCTAATATACACATACAAAGTAACATAATACAGCTACTATTTACTAAATACAATGTGCAAGAGTATTCTAAGCCATTTACTTCGATTATGTCATTCAATTCCCACAACATCCATATGAGATAGTCACTATTATACCTACTTTGCAGATGAGAAAACTTATGCTTAAAAGAGTGAAGTAACTGCTTAAGGTCAAACAACCATTAAGTGGTGGAACTGCAATCTGATCTCTGGTGTGTCTGATTCTGTATCCATGTTCTTAGCCACTATTCTCTACTACTATGAAATTAAGTGAAAAATATTTACAAATTGCTGCATAGTGCCTAAGGCACTTGACTGCTAACCAGAAGGCTGGCGGTTCAAACCCACCAGCCACTCCTTGGAAGGAAGATTGGGCAATCTACTTCCATAGTGATACTGCCTCGGCAACCCAAGGAGGGGTCGCTGAGTCGGGTCCGACTCGACGGCACCTAACAACAACAACTACAATTGATTCATAACTTCCTTCCTTGATTAGATGGTAAAGATCTTCCTGTGTCTCTTATTGGCTGAGATTAAGGGGCTGTGGCTATACTGGCAAAGAAAGGAGCAGGAAAAGTTGACTTGGAGTGTTGGATTGTCTCATTCTGATTCTGACTATATTCCAAAGAAATGTGTCTTTAGAACATTATGCAATTAAGCACAATACAAAATTTTTGGAATCTAAATGGAGCAGGAACCAATAGGAAGTTCCAGATCTATAAAGGTAACCTTGACAAGTACTAGCATTCTATTACTCAACCCTTTAACTATACCAACTTCTACCAGGAAAAAGTAGGAATGTTTCTGTGGATAACGAGGTCTCATCATTAACAAGCAAGATACAGATGGCCTGGAATATATAAGAGGCCTCCATTAGAATTTCCCTTAAAGTGGGGGCAGAAAATGAGCTTTCTGTGCAACTAAAATAGCAACATTAAAAAAGTGGGACAAGTTATATTGCAAGTGCTCTTGGGTTCAGCACCAGAATTAAGCACAACGAGTGCCACCTGGAGGGCACCGTGTAAACTGCAATGGTGGTAATGTACACCTGGTTGGTTGGTTGGTAGGTATGAGTCAAACCCGACTCATACTGACCCCTCCTTGGGTTTCCAAGGCAGTATCACTACGGAAGTGGATTGCCCCATCTTCCTTCCGAGGAGTGGCTGGTTGGTTTGAACCGCCAGCCTTCTGGTTAGCAGTCAGGTGCCTCAGGCACTATGCTACCAGAGCTCCTGGAGTGACCTTTAATTTTTGTCTCCCCACTCCCTACTTCCATAGTGATACTGCCCCGGAAACCCAAGGAGGGGTCGCTATGAGTCAGGTCCGACTTGACAGCACATAACAACAAGAATAACTCTCTAGATAGTAAAATTTGACTCCCAAGTCAGAGTTAAAGCCTAGAAGGCAGAACTACTCACTTCTACCAGATGGTTGTCTGGCCCATACAGGTCTTTGTCCAGTTCAATCACCAACGACTTAAAAAAGGAAGAGAATTTCCTCTTTTGTTTGGTGGCATCATATTTGGACAAGGCTGACTAGAGGAGAGAGAGGAGAGCTGTTACAAAAGACTAGAAGAAACTTCCCAAGACAAACACACAACAGCAATGTGAAAACATTCTGAAATATCTTCTAAATATCTCTTAAGAGAGCATGATGGGCTTCTGTGGGTATTAAACCAGTGAATAGAGTCTTGGAGAAGCAGCCTGTAACACACATAGGGTCAATGACTTATGCACCTTATTTCTCCAACGAAAATGAGGCAAGTTAGGCCAATCACTGCATATAACAACAAAGCAAGTTTCAACACAGAAAAGCCTGATTCTAGAGGGAAAATTAATCACAGGCACTAAGCAGCCAGAACAAAAACAGCTTTATTTGGATGGAATGACGTCAGCAGATGGACTGGACCTATATAGAGAAGAAGGAGGCTCTGATACTGAGCCCTGGTTCTGCAAAAATGCATTCAAATTAGGTTGCCTGTGAGCAGCTAAAAATAGAGAGCTAGGGAATATAAGGGAATGAGAGCAAAGTAAGCTTCCCCAAGGAGCTGCTGGAGTGGGAGTTTGGGGGCTATCACCTGTCAGCTGATGCTCCTCATGAAGTGCCGAAGAGCCTGTCAGAGAAATCTCTGTCACTTAAACTGTGAGGTGTCTCCAGTGAAAGCTGGGAAGAGGGAGATGCCTCAATGGGAATCAAGGACCTCAATGACTCAGGGAGAAAATCATGGCTTCAAAAGCCAGGTGCAAATCCACTTAATAAAAAAGAAATAAAAACAAAACTAATCTGCAGATACTGATAAATCCAATGGCCAGCAAGCAGCATCAGTAAGATCGTTGGACAATAAGGTTCTCAATATGATACCACAGTGAGGGCCAAAGTTGTGAGAGCCACACACAAAGAACCATTGTCTTCCAGTACAGGGAACAGAGTGTCCCTCTCCCTACTGCTCCCAACAGGAGCTGTAAGCACCAGTCAGGCTTCCTGCTGACCAGACAATACTCCTCGTTCCCAACAGCTCCCACCCTAACACCGACCACGGTGGACCTTGAACTCACATCTTCCAGGAGCCGTCCTTCTACCCGAAGCTCCCAGGAAGCCACTGTCCCTTCCCCATCCTCAGCATCTGACTTAGCCGGATTGAAAGTGTTAGAAATGAAAATTCGCAGCTTCCGTTTTTGCTGAAGAAGGCAGAAACAGGGTTGATGGTGGGGCTTCAGTGGTTTGATGCTAAAAACCAAGGTCTCCCCAAATCCCAAAATTTCTCCTAATAGACTGGCTTACTGTCCACTCAGTCCCTGGGGTGAGTGAATGAAGAGTCCATCTAGAAGGGGAATACAGGCCACTGGCCTGAACGTAAGTACATACACTGGGATGCCAAGTAGACAAAGTCATGCAGGGTGCCAGGTCCCAAAAGCAACAGAGAGCTATAGCAAAAACATGGACAGGGTGTATTTCTGGTACAAGAAACATCAAAAGCTCCTCCCCCTTGCTGTTGTGTTCTGATGCTCCTAATGGAATTCTCAGTTTGTAGGCGGAAGGAAGAGATGCAATTTAAATGCCAAGGAGAGCTGTGCTGCGCCTTTAATTTCTCATCCTAAGCCTGCTGAAGGTTTCCGAGTCCTCTCCTTTGGCTCTCTGCCTAGTGCACGCCTGCATTACCTTGATGGGACGTTTCAAGGCCTCCTGAATATCTAGCCGTTTCCTCATGATAGTCTGGTCCAGCTTCCTTTCAAAAGCCAAGAGATCCATATAGGCCTGAGATTCTGGTACCAGTTCACGAATCTTAGGAACAGAAAGATATAATTGGGATCTAGAGCTGACCATCTCTTCTCAAACTCACCACACACTCAAGAAAACCTACAGCCTGGACTTACCCTTTGAGGTAGAATTTTGTCAGCCATCTTCTTTTTCTTTGCACTGTTTAGAGTAAATACTGTTAATTAGATTGGATTGGTACTAGTCAGAACATGAAAACAAGCTGTCACCACCTCCATTTATATAAAATGGAGGAGCAGCAAAGCATTTCTCAAATCAAAGAACCACTACCCCCCACCCCACCCCAAGTAGCACAAAGCATTCTCAGAATGAGTTCCCCAGCACTGCTGACACAGCAACAGCAATTCTTGGTTCACCATACTCCCACCTGTGTCCTCACAGACCTATTCCCTTCCTCCCTCCCTCTTCCCCAGGGTCATCTTACTTGTGGTTTCGATTTTGGACTGCCTGCTGCTGGACCTGCTGGATCTGCTGAGGTGCAGGTCTTTTGCGGGACTGATCCATCCCTGACTGAGCCAGGCCAGGTCGGACTGAAGGATTCCCCCCATAGCCAGGGGGTCCCATGGAAGGTCCCTGAGGTGTCATTCGGCTGCCTGGCAGCATACCTGGTCTCTATAGAAGGGAGAAGACCCAGAGATGTCATGGCCTCCCTTGCTAACTCCACCAAGAAAGGGAGAGTAGGGGGTGTCTGAGTTCTTTGAATGAAATAGGGCTGGGGTGTAAGGGGGAGGAAAATGAGGACGGCCCTCTGCCTCTTTGAAATGCTGGCACCTTGTGTTTTCTCCACTTCATTCGTGGTTTCATAGAATATGACCCAGAAGCTGAGAAACAGCCAAATTATGCTAAAATTCTCCCTAATCTATTTTGGATCAGGCATATCAGCCATCATTTCTAGTCCCGCAGTTACTACACCAGCTACTATTTCTGTAGAAGCTGACCCCAATTTGTCAGTTACACCTTCTGTCTTCCTCTGAATACTGAAGCTGCTCAAACCCCTTGGCCCTCCAGATATCAAATCCACCTTGGCCCCACTTCATCCACACTTTCTATATCTTTACTTCCCACGGAAACAATGCCCCTAGAAATAGGTGGGGATGCCTCCCCCACCCCCACCCCCACCCCCATCCAGGGCCTGCATATTTCCCGGGAGAGTCCCTCCTACTTCTCCCCGTACTCCTGTCACTCCCAGGCCCCCGCTCGGCCCCGCCCCCAGACCGCGCGCCCCTGCTCCAGCCTCACTCACCGGATAGGCCGCTCCGGGCATCGGGGAGCGGTAGAGCCCTTGACCCGGCGCCGGGCCCATTCGCACTGGGGGACCCGGAGTCCCGCCCGGGCCCAGGGCGGCCGCCGCACCCGCCCCTCCTGAAGCTCCAGCGCCGCCGCTCGGAACCACTGACTGGAAACCTGCCCGGGCCGCCATCTTCCCCGGAGCCGCCGCTGCAGCTGCACAAAGAACCGGAACCGGAACTCCCCCTGCCCCCTGCGCGCCCACCGAGCGCCTGCCTGTCCGCCCGGCCGGCCGGCCGGCACGGGAGGCTCAGGGCAGCGAGACTGTAGGCTAGAGTGGGGGGGACTAGCGGAAAAGGCTGTGCTGACCACTCCCTCCCGCCTTCACGGGCCGGGAGGGAAAACCATAGAGAAGAGTTCTGGATAGAGAAGCCCTGGGAGCGGGCGCCCCCAAGCCGATAGGAGGAAGAGAAGGACTTGGAAGAGGGACCACAGCCCCAGTCTTATTTCTCTGAAGAGGGTGGCGGAGTAAGGCATCATTTTGGCGCAGCACTTTTAACTTTCCAAAGCGCTTTGATTGTTTTCCGTTTCATTCCCTTACCGCTGTAACTCCGGGGGACAGAGAGGAACGCGCTATTTATTCATTTTACAAACGGGAAAAGTGAGCTCAAAGAGGATAAATTACTTGGTAAAGGTCAACCAGCAAGTTACAGCAACATCATGCCCAGAATCTAGAGCTCTTGGCTCCTAGCCCGGGGTTCGTTCCACAGATAAAGTGGCTTAATAACCAAACACCTCACACTGGAACTGCAGCCCAGCTTTGTCCCTGGCCTTTAACCTAACTTGCTTCCAGATTTTACATTCCAGTTTATCTTGGATTTTGATCCTGCCTGCTTTCCGAAGAATCCTTTATGGTAGGACTTCCCTTTTAGGTCTTTGCTGCTTTTGACCCCTTCCTCTCTTCCTGCCCAGTAGTTCAAACCATTCCTCCCTTCCAGTGGTCAGCCCACCCCATCCAGGAGGGTAAGGACCTCTCCTCATCCTTATTACTACCTCTGATTGGCCCCAAGCTAAGCTCAGCACTAGGCACTTAGTGAGAAGACCTAACTACTTTTCAAATAAGTGAAAAACAACACTGAAGAAGAGATTGTTGAAACCCAGTTTATTAGACCAGAGGCATGCGTCACCCAGAGCCCCGCCTGCTGTTCCTTTATCCACTGCACACTTGGCCTTGCTACTGCTTCCCTCTGGGGAGGTCTGGTCTCCAAGGAACGAACCAAGAGTTCCCCAAGATCCAACAGCCTTACTCTCCAGCTCCAGGCCAATGCACAGGTGACCTGCCCACAGATCCTATCCTGGGGTTGGAGACCAAGAGACAGTTGGGCAGAAAAGGCCTAGGAAGGGGTTGAAGCTCTGACCTGGGAAGAATGCCTGGTGGGGAGGCAGGCTCTCTCTCACTTGTTTCTTGTTAAGGGAGGGAGGAACAGAACATCAGAGCTTTCAACACCCCCTGTAGGCCTGTCTTCTCCCAGTACTAAATCCCACCTCACCAGAAAATATGAGTGGTGGGCTGGAGTATCAGGTGAGGAAAGGGGGTTGGGCACCCAGGAGGGAAAGGCCACTGACTGAGGACCTCCCCTTCTGCCTATCGGCACCCTGCTGACCCAGCTTCCAGAGTTACCAATCCCCAGCTCCCTTTTGTCTCTGACACTCTGGCTGCCGGATAGGGAAGAATTCTCCTTGGCTTAGTGTCTTCATTCCCCGGTTGGGGCTATCTCTGTAACAATCACTTCCCTGGGGAGGCCAAACTCAGTCAGACAAAGGGCACTGGGGTGGGTGGAGCAAGGGATGGGAATGTTAAGGCTGCAGGGAAGGCAGAGGGGGCCCAGGTTGTGGCGAGAGGGTGAGGCCAGAAAGAGGCAGAGCTTGTGATTCACAGCTTCCTTTATGTTGCCACCGAGACAGTGCAAGGTTACAATGCGCGTGTCGTCTCCTTGTGCTTCTCAGAGGGATGTGTGTACACAGTACAGACACCAGGGGAGAGAGTCCAACTCTTTATACAGGCGAAGGCATTCAGAGACCAGGGAGTGGGCAGAGACACAGAAGGGGGACTTGTGTTGGGGGGTGTTTCTCAGAGACAAGAGGGGATGGAGTGGAGACAGACAAGGTTGGGGGAATATATACACAGAGATATAGCAATATAGAGTCTGTATCATATAGAAATAGAAAATGCAGATGAGGTTGTTGAGAGAAGCAAATGGATTTGAGGAAGAGGACTTGGGGGAGTTCCATAAGAAAATTTATGGATGTGGCCCTCTGCAGGGGCCCCTGGGAGAGGGACTAGTGAGGTCAGGCACCAGTGCCCCTCTCCCTGAGCTGGAAGCCAACCAGTGGGGTCTTTAATGGGACAGCTATAGAGGAAGGCTGCCTCTTGGGGATTTCCTTCCAGCAGCTACAGCTCTGGGGTGATGGTGAGGTTGTAGGTATCAGGATGTGGCCTACAGCACCAGGGCCACACCTTGCCACCATCTCCACTTCAGGGGATTCCCCCACCCAGCCCCCTAAGGACTCCACATGGTGTGAGGTGATGGGACTGGGGTCTTAGTTCCTGCCCGGAGCATTGGGATTGGGAGGGGGAGTCACTGGGCTGAGAGGGTCTCTTAAGGCTGGGGAAGCCCCCCCACTAGCCCTCCCCCTCAAGGTACATTCTCTAGTTTGGGGCAAAGTTACAGACCCCAATGATCCCCTCAACCCCCCACAGGGAGGAGGCTTTGGTGACTGGTGGCAGCAAATGTAGGTGGACACTCAGATGACAGCCAGACAGACAGAATTCAGGCTGGGAGTTGGGAGAGGCAGGATGGGACAGAGAGGGGCAGCCTGAGGTCCCTTAACCCCTTTCTCTCTTTTTACTGTCTCTTTTATATTAATTTAGTTTTGTTAAAAATAAAAAGGATGGGATAGAGGCAGGGAGACGACTCTAAGGTCAAGATTCCTTCCTCACCACAGACAAGAGGAAAGGACTGCCTAGGAGTTGGGGCGGGGGGAGCTGCCCTGGGAGTGGGGAGTGAGTCCCCAGGACAGATGGGGGGCAGCGCTGGCCCTTGCTCTCCTAGCCCTCCCCATCTAGGCCTTTGGTACAGTGGGCTTTAGGGCTCAGCAGGTAAAGTCCTCGAACGTGCCTCGGGCCGGATGGTGAGGTAGGATGTTGGCAGCGTATGTCATCCCGGCAGGATGGCCACGGAGGCTCTCGCATGGGTTCTAGGGGAAGGAGACAGGAGGGGCACTGGTTATCGGAAAGGCCACAGATGGTGTTGGGGCGTTGGGGAGGCAAAGGAGAGAAGGGGCCAAGGGGGGTGCGTGGTCTTGGGGTGGTGGGGGAATGGAGGCAGGGCCGCAGGATGCTCCTCGCTTGCTCCCTCACGTGTCTTTTGACGTCGTCCAGGCTGAGGGCTACGCCCTTGTCCGCGCTGCTTCTTTTGGCTTCCTTCTGGCACTTTCCTCGTCGGCACAGCTTGTGCTTAAGAACCTGAGCTCGGCAAGAGGCCAGGGTGGGGGTGGGCGGGCTGGAACTCTGTCCCGTGGCCCCGCCCATCGGCCTCGGCCCCGCCCTGGCCCCGCCCATCGACCTCCCGCCCCGCTCACCTCATAGGCATAGTCAAAGAGCTCCAGCACCGTGAGGATGCTGGCCCCGATGAATAGCCCCATCTGGCCCCCAATGTCACCTGTGGGACAAGGAGGTCAGTGGGATCTGGACCCTTTTGTGGGGGGTGTCAGGGTTCACTGGCACAGGGGTGGGCAGGTCGTAACCGCAGGGCATTGGTAGCCTTGCTACAGAAGGAGCGCAAAGGCAGCTTCTGGAGGGCTTTTTACTGTCTTCCCAAAGCTTTCCTGAATTTTTCTACTTTTCTAAAATGAAGATATTATTTCAGGAAAAACAATTGTTTACCAAATCACTGAACACACTTACTGTCTTGTCCACTTTTCAGGGGCATGTAAAACAGTCCCCACTTCCACCCCCTGCCTGGCACTCATGCCCACAGGCCTCTTTTACTTTGTCTAAGAGAAAGCTCAGGTGCCTCTCCCCATATACCAGGACAACAGGATTTGGGAAAGGCTTCTGGGGCTGGGGGAGCCTCGTGTGACAGAAGCTAGCACCCTGCATTGGGTGGTGGGGAGTCAGTCTGTATCCATGGCACAGGCAGGAGACAGATATCATTGGCAGCTCACCCAGGAGCCCTGCAATCTCATAGGCCTTCTTCTGCTCAATGGTCTCATAGTTGAGGACTTCAAAGAAAATGTCCAGCACCAGGATGTTCTCCCTGCAGTGGGGTTGGGGGAGGAGACCTAGGTTCAAGTCATATCTCTGTCCCTTACTTGCTGGGTGATCTTAGTAAGCAAACCTCTATACACTGAGATGCTAACGGAACTACCTGCTTTGTAGGACTGTTCAGGATTAAATGACATACTGTATACAAAAAGACACTGTGCACACTGGGAAGTGTGAGGTGACCACAGTTAACAGTAATGAGGATAAAAACAGAGGACCAAGGGAGAGGGGGAGAAAGGAGGCTTTCCCCTTGCTTATTCTGGCTTGATCTTCCCTCTCTGCCCACCCAGTCTCCTTGGGCCTTCCCCGTGTCATCTCAACTTCCTCTTGCCTGCCCCCCCATCAAACCCCTCATACCCTTCACAATCCCCAGCTTAAGGTCACAGTCAGAGCCCTTACCCTATGTACTGCTCAGACTTGTTGAACTTTTTGGCCAGGTACTTGGCTGAGGCTTTGCTGGGGATCTTGACCATGGACAGCTCCTTGCCGTAGCGGGTGAGGTTGCAGGGCATTTCGCACACGCAGTACTCCTGGTCCTTCTCCACCAGGAAGTCTGTGCCCCAGCCAGGTGGCAGGCCCCCGTTGAATGGCACCCTTCTGCCAGCACCTTCCCAACATGCACATCCTAGCCTTGCCCAAAGGAACCCTAGGCCCATGTCTCTTCCTGCCTTGTCCTTCACCTCAGCCCTGTGCCCACCCATTGCTGATCTTCTCCCAGCTTCTCTGTGGACATTTCTTAATCCTCTCATTCCCTCAGAGCCCTCCAGGATCAACCAGCTGAGATGCTGATGAGTGAAGATAAGGGCCCCTCTCAGATGACCCCCCACTAATTTTTCATAAGGGCCTTCTGGAGATGCTGTTCACAACCTTGCTAAAGTGAAACACAGAGGAGGGTAAAGCCTGGTCCAAGAGTTATTTGAAATCTCTGGGAGCTTAGTCTGAAATGTCTGTGTATGTGGCTGGCAGCACTTCCTTCCCTCCCCCAGACTGTCCTAAGCAGGGCACTCACCCAGAGCAGGATCTGCACATTCCTTGTACTGCTCTGGAGTGCAGTATGGAGCATCCCCTAGAGAGGAGAAAAGGCAGTGGTGCAGAGGGGAGATTAAGGGGGTCTTTTGGTGGTGGTAGTACCAAAGGTCCCAAAGGTAGAAGTTTATAGAGGATGAGACGGTAGAAATAGCCATCTCCCAGTCTATCCTGGAGTTGACACCCCACATACACACTGTCCATCCCTCCTGGACCCTTCCCACTCATCCCTGTGGACTCATTCCATCCCTGTAACAGGCAGGAATTGAGGTCAGAGAGACAAGAGCCAGATGGGTATGGAATGGAATGGAAGTGGGGTGGGGAGAAGCCAGCTGGTCTTGCTCCCATGCTGTCAGGAGGTTGATGGGTGGGAAGCTGATGAGAGGTAGGGCAGGCTAAGGGGCCCCAGGACTGTGATTGGAGCACTGTGGCCTGACCTGGCATGTGTACCATGCGGCAGTTGCAATTCTCCACCAGGTAGCGCGTCTCACAATCAATGCGGCAGGCGGTGATGCTGTAGGAGTCGAAGAAATCCAAGTCCATGGTAACAGCTTTGCAGGTGCCCCAGGGCGGGGGCAGGTAGATGAGCTGCTGGGAGAGCCAGGGAGCTGGGGGGTGTGGGGACTTCTCCCGAGTCACCTTGATGTGCTTCTCTGACTTAGGAGTTCTGCCCCTTCTCCCTCTGCAGGCTTGGAGGGCCTCAAGGTTTACAGAACGTTCCCATTCATTCATGCTTCTGACTAGCCAGATGGCCACCCAGGACCTAACTCACCTGTCTCTCTCATTACTGATCATCCACCATGGCACTGTGATCCCACAACAACCCACCCTGGGAACAGCCTCCCGTGGCCCTCTCACCCGCTGCTCCTGGCAGGCCACGAAGGTCTGGAATCCTGGAGCTACACCAAAGCCCAGCTGGTCAATGAAAGGAGGTTCATCCTGACTGTGGATCTGCACTTTGATGCCAGCCTCAAATGACGTCTCATCTGTGAGAATAGGGGGAGGGGGTGTTGGGAGGGCTTCAAACTCCCTAGTCTCCTCTAGAGCTGGGGACATCCTTCATCTCCTGGGAGTAAGCATAACATATGCTGGGGCTTGGAGGTTTGTAGGGTCCTGCTCACCGTAGCCTCCTTCTGGGTCCACCAACCCTCTGCTGCTCCATGACCCCTACATCCTTGTCACCTCCTTTCTTACCTGGCTTCTGTTATAAATCTGGGGGTTTCAAATTCCTTTTTTTCTGATCGTCACTGTCTCAGCCTCTCTCCATCTCTCTCTCTCTCCCTTCCTCCCTTCTCTCCTATCTCTCTCTGCCCCAAGGCACCTGAGACCAGACAGACAGCAGGCAGCCGGAGAAGAGAGGGGAGAGGGAGTTATTTATAGAACTAGTGGCGGCCACTGATGGAAAAGGATGGCTGGTTACCTTGGAGAGTAACTGAGCCAGGAAAGGGGAGCTAGAGAGATGTGAGTGTGGAAGACCAGTAGAGGCAAAGACACAGAAGGCAAGATGCTGGGAGGAAGGGAGGAGGACCCACAGTAGAGCCCAGGAGGCCCTGGCTGAGGCTGGGGCCAGGAGCTATGAGAGGGGACACCAGGACGTACCAGTCTCCCCCCACACGGGCAGGTACTCATCCTGCTGGATGTCTAGCATGATTTCCAGCCCGTTGCCTGTCCCACCCTTCATGGTCTTCAGCCGCGGCCGTCCATCTCGGCCAGAATTGAATGTGTAGCACTTTCCATATCGCGTGAAGACCTGTCAAGGCAGAGTGGAGAGCTTGAAATGTGCCCAGCACCCCCTGCCTACCAAGTCCCCAGACTCCCCCAGCTGCTAGAATCTCAACACCCTTAGGAACCATTCCTCCTTTGCAAGGCATTCTCCATTTGCTGTTGTCTCTCACCCTTTGTCCACCCTTCTTTGCCGTGCCATGTGCCCTGGAAAGCTGGCCCTGTAGGGTGCATCACCTGAGCTCCTTTGCTACCTAGATGGGCTTCCAGTTGGGTTTGGGCAATGGGAGGCATCAGAAAGAGATCAGAGGATGGGGAGAGAGAGAGAGATGGGGTACTCATCCTTATCTCCTACCCCTCTGTATTTCAACAGTAGCTTCACTCTTGGTGTCTACAGATCCTGCCAGGAGGCCTCCTTCCATAGCACTGTTTCCACCCCTTGCTTTTTCAGCTGATAAATGGTAACAGTTTCCCACTATTGTTAGTGCATTGGCCTCTGTCATGGGTTTCCTTAATATGCCCACAGCTCTGTAAACAGTCCCTTGTTAAAGTCTTGTCATTGAACTATTTGAGTGGCAAGCTTTTCCCTGCCAGGATCCTGACATATACACCTCTTTCACTAAGATCTTATCATTGCAAGACCTCTGGGCCCTCCTTTGACCATACCACTCAGGCCTGAACTCATGGGGCCTTCTGAGACATCTCATCTCTTCTCCTGAATTTCATCCCAAGCATATGAAATCTTGCTTTCCCTAAGATCATCTCCCAAACTAAGCTAAGCCTTTGTTTCCTTCAGCCCTTTATGTTCATCATTGCCCCATGGTTACTAGAGCCCAAAAGTAGACCTAGTTACCATGCCAAAGACCATGTCCATCCAAGTTCCAGCACCACTCACTCAGCATTTGAGACTGACCACCCAAAGTGTGGCACATTTGGTCATCCTTTTGCAGAATTGTAGGGGCCTCAGAAGAGCTCTCAGCCATGGGACAGACTCTCTTAACTTTTTCCACACTCCATGCCCCAGTGTAGCCCTTATCATAGCTCTGATTACACAGCCACACAGAAAAAAGTGAGCCAATTCTCCGTGGCCCTCTCATCACAGCTTCCATGAAAGCCCCAAGTTCATACAAGTGGGGTGGGTATGTTTTTACTGCTGCTGGATGGTGACAAAGTCCACAGAGTGAGTCCTAAGGTGAATAGAGACACAGTCCAGAGAAAGAGAGAAACAAAGATTTTCAGGGTCTACTGGAGCCCAGGGTGGGGGATGGGGAGGGATAGCTAGGAAATAGTCTTTGCTCTCCCCCTTCACCCCCCTCCAGAAAATAAAACATTCTAGTCTTTTCCATTCTGTGGGTGAATCTAGAGATGAACTTGAGAGATGACTCAGAGGACTTTGAACACCCAGCCCTACTACCAGGTCCTATGACACTCAGCCATAGGCTCCGGGCTAGCCACACACCCCAACTTTACACCCCACCCAGAGATGTGAGGGATTTGAGCTAGCTGACAGCTAACCAGAAGGCTGGCAGTTCAAACCCACCAGCCACTCCTCGGAAGGAAGGTTGGGCAATCTACTTCCATAGTGATACCGCCTCGGAAACCCAAGGAGGGGTCACTATGAGTAGTCCCACTCCAAGGCACATAACAACAATGCTGGCTGGGAGCCCTAACGCAGAGGGCTGTGCTGCTAAACAGAAGTTTGCTGCTGCCACCTGATGGCTGTGGATGAGAAGTGTCTGCTCTGCTCTTGGGCCTAGAGGAACTCTTCCTTCCTCCCTCTTCCTGTATCTCTTGGACTACCTGAGGTGCAGTAGCTAAAATCTCCCATGTCTCCATCTGTCTGTAATCAGTCCGCAATGCACTGATATGACACCCATCTGCTCCTACACTAGGGAGAAGTGGGGCGGGGAAGGCCTTGAGAATCTGGGAGTGGGGCAAGAGAAGAGTCAAGCGAGACAGAACTGGAAACCAGTTTGGAGAGAGTATGGGGTGCTGGCCCTAGGAGGGAAGGCCCTAGGTCCTTGGGTGGGAGGGCTGAGTGGGAGGCAGTCTTCTTCAGTGACAGTTTCCCTGAGTAAGAAGTCCCTATCTCCTTGGTCAGAGGTGGGTGAGATAGAAGTGATTAAGAGGAGGCCTTTTGTTTACCTCAGACAGACAGACATATACCCAGCAGGAGGCAGGGATCCTGGAGGAGGGCACACAGAAAGAACAAGTAGGGCTGCTTCCTACTGTGGGAGCCACTGACATGCTGAGGACAGACGAATGTGCTAGGTAGAGGGGGGCTGCTGCCCTGCCCCCTCCACCTCCTGGCCTGGCACCTCCAGAGACCAGATGGCACCCACTCTAGCTCTAGTCCAGGGGTAACAGTCAAAATAGTTAACAGCTAGTCAGGTGTGGGCACCCACCGACAGATCAAACGTTGGCCTTAGAGGTGGAGCAAGGTCCTGGGGCCCTGCTGGGTCACAGGGAGGTCTGGGGGAGGACCAGAGAAGCTGGAGGATATTCAGGGAAACACTAGGGGCCTCAGGGGAGCAGCTAATTACCAACCTGTATGGATGTATTTGGAGATTCCAATAGGGAAAGCTGTACTGATGTGGATCTGGGAATATCAACCTAGCGCCAGACCCTGGGGCTCCCAGGCACATCACAGAGAGTGCGTAGGGTGGGGGAGGGTGTAGAAGGGTCATAAGCCCCAGGAGGTGATGGTCAGAATGAGCCATGGTGGACACCCTTGGGTGCTGTATCAGGCATGGACCCCCACTCACCACGGAGAAGTTGTGAGGGCCACAGGGCCCCCCGCGGTAGGAGCAATAGAGCAGCATGTCCTCCAGCCGGTGGCAGGAGCGATTGTAGAATCGGTGTAGGTTAAAAGGCTCCCCAGAGAAGGCCTCAGGCCCCGGTGGGGCAAGGGGCACCCCAGGGTCATCACTTTCATCCAGCCCCAGCATTGGGGCCAGGTAGAGCAAGTCGGGGTAGCTGAGCTGAGACAGCCGCACAGCATTGGTGTTACACAGGGTGACTGCTGGGAAGGCCAGCTCCGTGGTCGTTACTTCGTCTAGCAGAGTCACGTGTGGGTAGCTGAGGTAATAAGCGACGCGGTCGCCTACCTGGCATAGGAAGGCACCCAGTGCCAGGACAAAGGCCACTGCCCACAGGGCTTGCCTTGGCCCTGGACCCCCCTCCACAAAGATGTGGCTGGTGCCATGGAGGGTGCAGCTATTGGCAAAGGCCACCAAGTCCATAGGCAAATCCCCCTCACTGGCCTCCTCCTTCGCTGCCTCCTTTTCCTTCTCCTCTTCCTCCTCCTCCTCGGATTCTGAGTTATCCCGTTGCTGCCGCTGGCGGGGACCCCAAACATCTCCCAAGGACCCTGGGGCATCCTCTCCAGAGGAGAAAGACACAGAGCAGAAGATCTGGATGGGCATCTTCTCAGGGGGGCTTGCTGGCACCAGGGTACTGGCAGAAGAATGGGGAAGGTGCTGGGGAAGAGTGGTGGCACCAAGCAAGGTCCAGCAGTGCCAGTCACTCAGCTCTTCCGTCAGATCTCTGTGCCTGGCTGGCCGTCCTTCCTTGTCAGGGGCCTCTGTGGCAGTGTGGCTGAAACAGGGCGGGGCCTCGAGAGGAGGACCAGCCTGCCCTGCCAGGGAGGGCGGTCTTCTGGGCTGATGAATAATTGATGGCGGTGAGAAAGGGAGGCTGATGGTAAGGAGGGGTGTCCAGAACCCTTTTCCTGTCATCAGTTCCAGCAGGGTAGAGAGGGTTGAAAACAGAGTAGAAGGCCCTGGAGGATCCCAGGGGTCCAGCCTAGGGCTGGGAGTCCTAGTTCCCATCTTCCCGAGGTGAAGTGGGTCCAGCACAGTCCTCAGCACCCATTGCCAGGATGACCTTAAACTCCAACAACCCTCCCTGCCCCTAACACAAACTTTTTTGTTTTCATCTACAATCTATTCCCTCAGTTTCCCCACCCCAATTCTGGGTCCTCTCCCTTATTATTATTTATTATTAATAACTGGCCCGGTTATTCCTCTGAGCTATCCAAGGCTCCAACATCCTGCAAGCACTCTCTGAGATCCCAACTTCCTCTCTAACCCCTGACTCATAATCCCCCCAATTATTTCATTGACCCCCCTCCACTTCCCCTAATATACCCTTAGATCCAGTCTCCTTCTAATTTTTTCATTGATCCCCTCAATTCCTTTCCAATAACTTTATGGACCCAGATTTATTTCCAGTTATTTCCCTGGACCCCAATTCCCCTGCAGTCATTCCTTTGACCCCAATTTCCTCCCAATCAGTCCCTAAGCCCCATTTCTCCTCCCCTCACTCCTCTGACCCTCAGTTCTACATCAGGTTAGCACCCTCCCCCATGCTGAGTTGCACTTAAGTCACTTTCCCCAGGCCTCCCCCCCAAAAAAAATCCATTTTTGTGGCTTGTGGGACAATCCAGGTTCCATTAGCAGAAGTCTCTCATTGACCACAGACCTATTTATGGCCAATTCCCGGCACTAGGGGGAGGGACCCCCATCTCTTGCAGTTGAAAAGCTTCCTGGAAGCTCCCCACTACTCTCCCAGCTTGCCCACCCCTCAACAGTCCAGGAGAGGAATTCGAGGAATTCTCCCCCAGTGGGTGGAAGAAACTGAGATCAGAGCAGAGATGGGGTGGGGGTGGGGGTGGAGAGCTGGGTCTGGTAGGGAGTACTGGGAACCAACCAGGGGTGCTCCTCAAACCCTCAGCCTCATAGAACCCCCCTGCCTCTGGGTCTTGAGGCTCCCTCTGCCCTCAGTTTATGTTCTCCACCCCCAGGCCCCTGGCCCCTCTGTGTGCTCTGATTACTCAGGGCCACTGGTTGAGGAACTTGAGCCACCAGCCAAGTCTCTGACTGAGAAGGTGACCTGAGGGGAGGAGAAGAGGGGGGGAAAAGGTACAATGGATTAACCCTTCTTCTGCAGGGCCAGAGGAGGAGCACTACGGGCTAGACAAGTCTCCTGGGTGTCCTGTTCCTCTACCATCCTACAGCCCCAGGCAGATTCTCCCTCCTCTTTCCTCCTCCCCACTGCCATTCCCCCACACCTTCACATTTCCATTTGCAGGCAGAGACCCTAGAGTGTGTTGGGATTGGGACTAGGGTGCTAGGTTTTAGCAGAACTGACTGATGTGGGACCTTTAGCCTGAGCTTTGCTGCCAGGAACATAGAGGCCCCAGAAGGAAAGAAGCTTTGGCAATCTGGCCTCTCTCCATCCTCACCATACTGACCTCAGATTGGCCTCATCATCTCTTGCCTAAACAACAGCCTCCCAACTGGTCTCCCTATCTCTCTGCCTCCCAGCAGTCTCTTTCTGCTAGTCCATGCCTTGTAATTCTGATCATTCTTCTGCTTAAAGACCTTCTTTCATTGCCCAGTGCCTCCAGGTAAAATCCCTCAGAAGGACCTATGAGGCTTTCCCAGCTGAAAGCTTTTACCCTCCTGTCTCACCTCCTATCTCTACCCTCTATCCAGAGTCTGGCCACCATGACCTTCTCTCCAGTCTCCAAACACACTAGGCTTATTCACTCATCTGGAAAATTCCTACTCATTTTTCAGGACTTCACTCACATGTAACCTCCTCCAAGAAACTTTCCCTGACTCTGTGGGACATATTAGTGCCCATCCAGGGAAACAATAATGGGTCCAGTTCTGTTCAAGGCCTGTTAGGGGTAGGTAGTGGTCAGGAGATCCTTGAGGGCAGGAACTGTGAGAATGAGAGTAGGATCCAGAAACCACACAGAGAAATAGGTACAGAGAAAGGCCAGATAAGTCAGAACCTGAGGAATACCCATGGTGACCAGCAATAAGTTATTACAGAGATAAGAGAGAGAGCCTCACCACCCATGCTGTTGCCCTTGAGCTTTTCTGCTTCCTGTCCTGTGTGCATTTTCTTCCTCCTTATCAGACCTTATGCTCCCAGAGGGCAGGGTATGCCTCCTTTCCAGGTCATCAGACATGTTCTAAAAGTATGTTCTACACTTGGGTTGGAGGCCAGTTTGCCCAAGTTGAGGCTTGAAGTGGGGAAGCCGTGGCTGCTCATGCATTCTGTGCCCACTAGAGGGCATTGCCACCCTCCTTAGACTTGTCCCGGAAGGGGAAGTAGACTGGACTTCTCATTCACTGCCATCGAGTCAATTTGACTCATAGCAACCCCTCCTTGGGTTTCTGAGGCAGTATCCCTGCAGAAGTAGATTGCCCAGTCTTCCTTCCGAGGAGTGGCTTGTGGGTTTGAACCACCAGCCTTCTGGTTAGCAGTCAAATGCCTTAGGCACTATGCCACCAGAGCTCCTAGATTGGACTTCTAGAGGGAAGGAACTAAGGCAGGGTGAGGTTTTTAGCTTGAGGTTCCTACCAGAGAGAAAGGCAAGTACCCACACAAAGGACTGTGAGTTTGGTATGGCTGGACAACTCTTCCTCTCACCAACCCAAAGAACCACATTGCATACCTGCACATCACTACTACACGGATGCATAGTTCTTTTTGCAAAGCAACAAAGATCAGATACACATACAACTGCACTTCCTCTCTCCTCCATCTTTGATCCCCTAATAATCTCTCCTGCCCTCATCTCAGTTCCAGTAGACAAATCCAACTTTTTTACAGCCATGGGGAGGTGAGAAAATGTTCAGCAGCACATATCCCCCAAGCATACACAGAGGACCCCAGGAAAGGTGTCCAAGTAAACATATACACAGAACTTCCCTCAATTCTGAACCCTTTGTCCAGGATGCAACTGTTCCCCATGTCACTCCCCACCCAGTACCTCTGGTCAGCCATGTGTAATGACTATATGGTTTCTGGCTTTCTCTATGTCTCTGTCTGAATCCAACCACTCACACATCTGTGGAATGGCTCATGGTTTTCAACTGAAGTCTCCTGGGATCCTTGCACAAGCCAGTGAAATATGCAGATGCGAGTAAATTCACCCCCATACGCCAAATGAGAAAACTGAAGCACCCAGAGCAAGTGGTTGGCTTGAGACTAGAATTAGGTCATCTATCTCCAAATCTCTTCCTTAACTCTTTCATTTACTCACCAAGTATTTACAGAGTGTCTGTGTGCTAAGGACACAATGGAGATCAAATGATGGACCAGAACCAACCCTCATGGAACCTACTGTCCAATGGGGGAGACAGACATCAATTGAAAAAAATCACAAAATAAACACTTAAAAACTATGGTAAGTGCTATGAAAGAAATAATATTTTTCCACGGGGGTGAATTACAGCGGAACTTGGCTCAGACCAGGGAATCAAGGAAGGTTTCTCTGAGGAAGTGACATTTGAATTGCAATCGAAAGAATAAGGAGAAGCAATTCAGGTAAAGGTTTGTGTGTATGTGTGTGTTGCAGGGAGGGGGTATTCCAGACAGAGAACAGAGTCTGTGCAAAGACCCAGAGGAGAGAGATCTGAGAGAAGGTGACTGTGGATGAATAGGTGGGTGAGCATAGGCCAGGAAGTCAGGTAGGACCCGGACCACACTGGGCTTCAAAGGCCTTGGTAAGCATTGTGGTCCAAGAGCAATACAAGACAACCTGTGGAAGTATTCTAAGCAATGAGATCTCTGATTTGATAAGACCACTCTGGCTACAGAGTGAAGGTTGGGCTGGAGAAGCCAGAGGGACTTCCAGGGGACCTGTTAAGAAACCATTGCAGCAGTTCAGGTGACAATAGGTAGCTTAGAAAAGCATGGAAGAGTGAGAGGAGAAGTGAGTGCACTGGAGAGATATGTAGGAGGCAAGATGGGCAGGTCCTGTCAAGGGAAGTGAGGGAGAGGGATTGTCAGGGATACTTTTATGTAATTGGGTGAGTGGTAAGGTGCCTCACCAGATCAGGCACACAGGTAAGGGACTAGTTTGGAAGGTAAGATGATGAATTTGGCTTTGCACATGCTGGTTTTGAGGAGCCTTGAGACAACCAAGTGGAGAAATTGGCCATTGGGTCTGATGCTAAGAAGAGAGCTGTGCTGAGACATATATTTGGCAGTTGTCAGTGTGTAGATGGTAATTGAAGTCATAAGTGAAGATGAGATTGCCCAAGAATAGAATATCAGGTAAAAAAAAATAATAATAGATAAAAAGACCTAGTTTGGCAATATCCACTAAAGCTAAACAGAATCCTAGCCTATGACTTAGCCACAGCTCCTGCTTATATACTCAAGATAAATGAATGCAGTCGGATCCGACTTGATGGCACATAACAACAACAACAACATGTCAAACAAAAGCTACATGCAAGAATATTCATAGTAGCTTTATTTATATTAGACAAAACTAGTAACAACCCAAATGTCTAGCAACGGTGGAATAGATAAATTGTGGTATGTTCATATAATGAGGTAGTACACAGCATTGAAAGACAACCAACCATTGCTACACACGACAGTATGGCTGAATTTCACAGCCATAATCATAAGTAAAGAGCTCTGGTGGGGCAGTGGTTAAAGCATTTGGCAGCTAACCAAAACATCAGTGATTCAAACCCACCAGCCTTTCTTTCACTCTGTGAAAGAAAGATGAGGCAGTCTGTTTCCGTAAAGATGTACAGCCTTGGAAACCTTTTGGGGGCAGTTCTACTCTGTCCTGTGGGGTTGCAATGAGTTGGAATTGACTCAACGGTGATAGATTTGGTTTTTGGGTAATCATAAGCAAAAAAAGACAGATGCAAAAGAGTATACACTGTCCAAAGTATACATATACATGACATTCAAGAACAGGCAAAACTTATCTATACTGAGAAAAGTCAGAGAAGTGGTTAATTCTTGTGGGGGCAGAGACAGAAGAGTAGCTAGAAGCAGGAGGAAAACCAGGAGAGAGTGGTTGTTGGAAAGACAGCCATTCATAAAAGAGATAATGGCCAACTATTTTGAATGCTATTAAAAGATCAAGGATGAAAAAAAAATGTTTGTTGGATTTGGCAACATGGAAGTCACTAAAAGCCTTAGCTAAAACCATTTTGGTGAAGTGATAGGGATGGGGGAAGAAGGCAGCCTTGAGTGGATTAGAGAATGAGTGAAAGATGAGGAAATGGAGCCAGTGAAATATATTTATCACTTTTAAGAACTCTGTGAAGAAGCAAAGAGATAGTGTAGAGGCTGGAGGGTCTGTGAAGTTGAGAGAGGTTTGTTTCTTTGGTCTTTATCTTACCCAGAACGAACAAATCTGTCCTGAAAGAAGTGCAGCCAGAATGCTTCTCAGAAGTGAGAATGGCCAGACTTTGTCTCACTTACTTTGGTCATGTTGTCAGATGGGACCAGTCCCTAGAGAAGGGCATCATGCTTGGTAAAGTAGAGGGTCAGTGAAAAGGGGAAGATCCATAATAAGATGGATTGATCCAGTGGATGCAATGATGGGCTCAAACACAGCAAGGACTGTGAGGATGGCACCGGACTGGGCAGCATTTCATTCTGTTGTACAGAGGGTCAGTCACTAGGGATTGAGGCCGACTTGACAGCACCTAACAAGAACAACAATATCTTAGTGCAAAATCTGATCCATAGTACCAAAACCACCAACCAAGCCTGTTGGCATCGAATTGATCCCAACTCACGGTGACCCCATGTGGTACAGAGTAGAACTGCTCCATAGGGTTTTCTTGACTGTAATTGTTATGATCGCCATGAGTCAGAATTAACTCAACAGTAGCTAACAACAACAATAATATTTATGGAAGGAGATTGATTGCCAGGTCTTTCCTCTGTGGTGCCACTGGGTGTTTTGAACTGCCAATCTTTAGGTTAGTAGTGAAGCACAGACCATTTGCAGCACCCAGGGACTTGGTACATAGTAAGTGCTCAATAAATGTTAGCTGTCATTATAGTTGTGTATTTTAAGAATGTTAACATGTTTCAGTATGGATGGGAAGGTTGTACTTGAGAGAGAACGACTGACTGTAGAAGAGGGAGAGGTGTAATTATCAAGGGAAAGTTCTTTAAAAGGCAGAAGGAAATACCATGGAAAGGATAGGTCGAGGTTTTGTCCTAGGTAAGTAAGATGGATGGTCCCCCTGGATTTGGTATCCAGAGGAGAGAGAAGAGCTTGTCTGAGGCTTCTGTTTTCTCTGTAAAGGGGGTAGGAAGATTGTCTTCTGAGAATAAGAGGGAAGCTGAGAAACGTGGCTGTTTGAGAAGTTTGTAGTAGTCATTGGGGAGAGGAAGCTGACCAAAAAAAGTGGGGTTCCAGCAATGCTGCAGGCCTGTTGAAAGAGGCTGATCCTGAACACAGTGTGTTACCAAGCTGCCCTGTTGTGTGACTTTCTCTGACAGAGTTTGGCTGTGCTGGTGCCACCTTGAGGAAAGTCATTGGTCAGTTCATCTACTGCGGAGACTTAGCCAGATGGTACAATGAAAAGGCACCAGGGTCAAAAGACTTGGTGCACTCAGGCTGTGAGGGCAAGATTCTTAGGGTCTTCCCTTTGTACCCCCTTTCCCCCCCCTTCCTGCTTCATCACAGAGCATGGGCAGCTGGGGATCCCCTAACACTCTTCACCACACATAGTTCTGCTCCCATAGCCATACACAAAGAACCTGGACTTAGAATTTATGAAGTCAAGGTCTCTTGCCCAAGAACTGCCTGTGTGACCTCAGACAAGTCACATAACTTCTTTGAGCCTCAGTTTTCTCATCTTTGAAAAGAAAATAACCAACATCTTCCTGCCTTCCATAATCATGAAGATCACATGAGCTGAAGTATGAGAGGGAATTTGTAAATGGAAAAGCACCACCATGAGAGATTATGAGAGATGATAAGTCCACTGGTATGTGCTCCCATGAGCTCTAGTGGCATAGTGCCTAAAGCATTTTGACTGCTAACCAGAAGGTTGGTGGTTCAAACCCACCAGCCACTCCGCAGAAGGAAGACTGGGCAATCTACTTCTGTAAAGATTTACTGCCTCAGAAACCCAATGGGGGTTGCCATGCATTGGAATTGACTCAATGGCAGTGAGTTTTGTTGTTGTTGTTGTTGTTGTTTGTTTGTTTGTTTTCCCATGAGACCAGAAGTTGTCTGCATACAAGCACTCTCCCACAGCCACACATACCGAGCTGTGTGTGCCCCCATGCACATCCACACATTCCACTTCACACCCTCATCTGCATCCACACTCTCCCTCAGACACACACAGAGGTGCACACTTGTGTTTGCACATTTGGGCACATATGCAGTGAGTGTGTCAGAAAGAAGGCAAGGTTGGCTGCTATGCATGGTCAAGGCCACTGCTGTGCATGGTCAAGGCCACTGCAGTAGTCTCTCCCCTAGGGACGTTCCCGACCTGGCACACTGGTACAACACACCTATTAGAGACACACAACACTAAGCTCCATAGCCCAAACCTCCCAGGCCCCCAGGACTGTCAGTCACATGGAAGGAATGCAGAAGTGAAGGGTGGGAAAGGCTTTTCTTTCCAAGAACTCATAGTATCTGAGAAAGATCACAACTTGCTCTCTTTCTCCATCAGGAGTGGCCCTGGAAAGCCTAGGGTGGTGAAGTATCAAGGGGACATCCCATCAAGGTGAATACACAGCAGTTTCATGCTCATCTTAAAATTTCCCATAAAGAAGATGTTGTCTGATGCATGCATCCAGAAAACAGTCCTACACATGGATGAGCATGGGTTTGGCCAGGGAACCCCAAAGAGGATCTTCTCCCTGGAGGCTGAAGGAGGGGCTGGTCCTTGACAAAAAAAAAAAAAAATTAACAATGTGCTTAGTGTACCCCACTGCACAAAATAGAATATTGGGAAGCTGAGAAATGGAGCCAGATGGAACTATGCTCAGAATAGAACCCAGGAGTCCTAATGCCCAGCCCTATCCTCTACCCAAACTACGTACCAATTCTCATTTTTTGTGGCCCCTTCCCGGTTTTGCCTCCCAGAATCTCCAGCCAAGGTCCTGGCTGGAAGTTTCTCAGCCAGAGGGAGAGGATCCTGGAGAAGAGGGAAAGCTTGTGCCTGAGAGTCCTCGGCAAGGGCAGGAAAATGACTCCAGCTTGTAGAGAATAGGGCTGGTTCATCAGCTGGGGAGTATGGGGTGGGGTGGGATGAGGGAGACACCAGCACATTCCATAAAACTAGAATTTTCTGAATAGCTGAGCTGGGCTGGGAAAATTAGAAAGAAACTCAAGATCATACCTAGATTTAGAAGGTCTTCTAATCTCTATGATGTTACTTCTTGCTCCAAAGATCATCACTTCCTTCCTCATGCCCCTCAGCTCTGGGCCTCACTGGTGCTGCACTGAACTCTAAGTTCCCTGTGGGCAGGGACAGGGTTGGCCTATTTACCACTGTACCTCTGCACCCAGTGTAGGGCCTGGCACTTAGAAATGGTTCTATCTGTTCCAGGAAGGAATAAACTGGAGTTCAATAAAGTGAAGCTTGATGCTCCCCAACCACAGCCCTTCATTCCTAACAGTCGATCTCTTTCACCATCACCCCCAGAATTGAACTTGTTTTTCACTAAGTGGAAGCCTTCTCACAAGCAACCTCTGCCCACAACCTCTCTGCACACCTTGCCCTCCTTCCTGACCCCACATTAGGGATAGGAGCCAGACCTGCTAGTTTTCCGTGGATTTGGCCAATGAGAAAGGCCCAAGACTTGGAAACACTCCTCCTCTTTCTCACCTCTCCATTCTAGCTTCTGCCCCTAGAGACACATAGTTACTTACATCAATTCTCTATTACTTTAGCCAATGGCCAGGAGATCAATTAGCTAAGAGTAGCCTCTTAGCTGATGGCAGTCTGGGAGAGGGAGGTAAGCGGGGAAATTAAGTTACCTAAAGGATGTGTGTGCACGTATGTGTGTGAAAGAGAGAAAGGGAGAGAGCGAGACCCCAATCTGAGGTCCCCTGGACTCCTGCAACTGGCTCCGCCCCTTCACCACCCCAGTCTCCTCTCCTCTATCTCCTGTATCCAATTCATGCACTTCCTAGAGAAGGAAGGAGAGCTGGGACGATCAGGCAGGAGGGGATATTCAGTCACCCCTAGAGCAGAAAGCACCCCTCCTCTGTTTTCACCTCTCCCTTTTCCCTTTTCCCTGCTATGTGGGCAAACTTTCCACACAGCAGCCCCCTGACTCCCTGTCTACCTGGAGAGAACAGAACCTTGCTGAAACCCTCCCCAGGGACTCCTTATCAATGGGTGTCACTGAAGGGGTGGAACAGACTCTGGGGATGAGGAAGCTCCCATGCTGGTCTTGGCTCTCCACAGGACCCCCCAATCCTGGCTCTGCTTGGTTTCAAATGACCTCTCCCTTTCCCTCTGTGTCCTAGGATCACCCACCCACATCCATGTCTCACATCAGCCTCTCACCTCCCTAGGGGCTCCAGGAGGCAGGAGGGAATATCAACCCCTAGGAGGATTTCTGTACCCTACTTCCCCTCTGGGGGATTCCTGTTCCCACTCCAAGGCCCTGGGGGCTACTCCTGTGGCCCTCCAGGGATTCCTGTCTCCCTATCTCCTGCTCCTCAGTTTGACCCAATCCTGAGAAAGACTGCTATCACCACAGCACACCCAGTCCCAGGATTTCCATTCTCTGCCCTCCCCTTCCTTCACTTCCAGGGTCCAGAAAAGAATTCCTGTTTCTCTCTCCCCTGTGCAAAGGCTCTGGGTCTCAGATGGAGGAGGGGCGGTGGCATAGGGCAGACTGGGCAACCATCTGCCAGCCCCCTCCCCTTGATGCTGCTCAACATTCCAGCCACATCTGCTGCTCCCACTGCCAGGGACTGATAAGGTGCAGCTGGAGGCTGGCACCAGCTGCGACTGTGCTCACTCCCCCAGCCCCCACCCAGGCAGCTGCACCCCCAGCCCTCCTCCATGGAACCCCTGCCCTGCCTTGGCCTGGCTGGCCTCAAGGTAGGGTGGGAGAGTGGAGCCTCAGACCCTGTTGCCCTGGCAACTGAGCATCCGACTGGGAAGGAAAGAAGATAGCCAGGGAAGAGGGGGCCCTGCAGTTGGGCCTTGGGTTGCTCTTTTGGTGCTCAAGAGGGAGCTGCCGAGGTCTGCTGTGGGCATACTCCCCCTGCTGCCTTTCTGCCTCTTCAGCCCCGAAGGATTTCTAAACTAGTTTGTCTCAAATTTAGTTGAGGTTCCCTGTATTTGACACAAACCCCACAAGCTGACTCAGGCACATCTAGGGGGATGAACCCTGGTCAGACGCTCTGTGACCACCAGTCTATCCCCTGTGGTGAAGCTGGATTCAGAAGCATATCTGGAGGGATCCCTGCCACTGCAGATGGCAGTCAGGGAAGCTAGGGGCTTTGAGGGACCAGAGCAGTCTGCAGCTGCAACTTCTCTCTCCCTGGAAGTGGGTTCTTATTGTTTGGATGGGAGTCGCCCTTGGAATCCACAGAAAAGTTTATATGTACCTATGTGCTCTCTACCTGACAAACACTTTCAGGGAAGGTGTGGACCTCTGTTAAGAACTCCCGCTCTCAAGGCTGAAGAAGACTGCCAAGACGTTCTACCCTAAGTCCTGACCCTACAGACAGATGTCCTGTCAGTGCCGCATCCACCCAGTGGCTAGATATACATCCCCAACACACCTCTGGACCTGGCAGAGGAAGTACATGAAAATCAGACATTAATTGTGAGACTAAGGGGAGGGGAGGGAGGGGAGCGGAGCACCAGGCAGGGAGAGTCTGAGCCCATCGGGACTGGGGAACAGAAGGAGAATGTCAAGGCCTTCCTTCTTCACCAACAAGCTGTCAGATGTGGAGTCACACCTGGAACATACCTTTGGGCAAAAGTTGTAGAGTCCTTGCCATGGAAAGGGGCTGCCAGTTAGGTCAGCCAGAGGGGATAGAGGGAGAAGGAGGGGCTGAGAGGTTTGATCTAGTCAGATTCAGGATCAGGTCTTTGACATGGGCTGAGCAACAAGGAAAACCTGGTCTTCTCTTGACAGCTAAGAGCTAAGAAATGCCACAGTTGGGCCTGTATGGTACTAGCCCGTGTGTCTCCTCCTCCTCCCTCCACCCCCCAGCATGAAGAAGAACTCAGATTACTCCAGAACATTGTGAAGTAATCATATCTCCATCGAGCTGCTTAGAACTCTGCCCTCAGACAACACAAACCAATCACATTTTAGTATCTCCATTACCAGGAACCAAACATGCCTTAGCATTACTACTTGCAATCCTTCTGGACACAATGGGAAAACATAGCCTCAACTGAGTACTTTCTATAGACAAACTTATCTCAATCTTATACCTTAGCATCTTCCCAGGTTAAGCCAAGCAATTCCCTCCCTCATCCAACACTACAAACTATCCAAGCTGATGAGGTTTCTCCTTTTTTGGTGGTCCCTTCTGCCTGCAGCTTGAGGTGTGTTTGGGATGGAGGAGGGCTTTAGCTTTCACTTCCACCTTTAACTACAGTTCTGCTACTCTTGGGAACAAGGTTGGAGGGTAAGCCTGAGAAGCCACTTGGTCTCAGGCTCTGGGGAAATCTCCTGTTGTGGAGAAGGAAAAGAGGTAAGGAAGTTGTACTTGCATCCAGGCTAACCTCATCATCTTGGCTCACCAAGGACTGTGGTTGGGTAACCTTTGTACAGTAGGACTGACAAATGCCCATGAAACTGGTCTGCAGAGCAGGGCTTAGAGAGATTAGGAAAGCCTGTGTAATTTTAGTAGGAAAAACCATGCATCCCATGGCTCCAATCTTTCTACACAAAACAAATATAGTTCATGTCTCCATAAGGCTGGGAGGAAGCAAGCAAGTTTGGAAAGAAATGATCAGGGAGAGAAGGGGAAATCTGAGAGTGGAGCGTTGGGAGCAGGCACAGAGTGCAAGAGGGCCTTAGGCGAGACTGGATTTTGAGAAAGCAATGAAAGAACTAGAGGTGAACACAGTGATTCCAGCACTATTAATGAAAAGGGCATAGTGTATTGGGACTTACTGAGATATGAATTCTACTACTGAGTCTGTCACTAACCAGTCAAGTGAGCTTGGGCAACTCACTCTACCTCTCTAGGTCTCAGTCCAAGCATTTATAAAATAGAGATGATATGGCTGATTCTACTTTACTCACAAATCCATCAAGGGGATCGAGGGACAGCCTGGCAATCATTCTGAAGAGTTACAAGTGCTATCCTCTCATTTGGTGTTGTTATTCATGCATGGTCTCTTTCCAGCCTCTGCCTGGTTCTTACCTCTGGCACATCAGATGCCAAAGTAAGCTCCCCCACACCCTCCCTGGGGTGCTTGCTTTGAGGCAGCTCCATCTGTGGGGTGTGGGGTTTGTGGTACATCTGCACCTTGAGAAGCTAAAGGATCCTCCAGTTCAGCCATGACTCTGCATCCTGAATCATCTCCCCTTCCTAAGGCTTGGCTCTGTAGCACTTGCTGGCAAGGGGTGGGGGTTGGGGAAGTGGGGAGTGAAGCCTAGTTAGACTGTGTGTGTGTGTGTGTGTGTGCGCGCGCGCGCGTACACGGGAGGGTTGACAGAGATAAAATGACATGTCTATTTAAGAGAGAGCTTCCCTGCCTTTCTATGTTGTGCAGTGCTTCTCAAACTTAGTGCATTCAGATCACCTGGGGATCTGTTGAAATGCAGATTCTGATTCACCAGGATTTCTGGTAGCATAGTGCCTAAGGCATTTGACTGCTAACCAGAAAGCTGGCAGTTCAAACCCACCAGCCACTCCTCGGAAGGAAGGTTGGGAGATCTACTTTCGTAGTGATACTGCCTTGGAAACCCAAGGACTGCCTCGGAAACCCAAGGGGGGCTTGCTGTGAGTCGGGTCTGACTCGACGGCACATAACAACAACAACAACAGGGCTGAGGATGCGGTGATGTTGGTAAAATTCTGCTTCTCTTTCAAGCTCCTAGATCTGATGCTGATGCCACTGGTCCTCAGACCTCACTTCAAATAACAAGACTGAATCTTACCCATCATTACCTCCAGCTCTGACACCTGTGGCCCAGAAGGTAAGATTGGTGAGATCTGTGTGTGTGTGCACGTGCACGTGTGTGCGTGCGTGCATGCGCATGTCTGCTTGTGTTGTATGCTAGACTCTCTTTCCTGCCATCATGGATACAAAGCTGAGGACAGGCCTGAACAAATGTGGCGCTGTGCTGAGCAACATCTCCTCCTGGCAGAAGTGGGACACACGTTCCCCCTCTCAGAGTAGCCTGCTCTCTCCTCTTCCTCTGGGGGTCAGGCTGCACGGCCCAAACCAGGGGACTCACTCACCACCTTGAAGTCTTCGGCGCTGCAAACCTCCCCCCGGAAATGGCAGGAGAGCAGCATGTCTCGAATGTCATGCCCTGCTCGGTCATAGAACTCGCGCATGTTGAAGGGCTTGGGCTTGAAGCTGCGGAAGTTGGCCTTGTCCTGCAATATTTCCAGCTGCTTTTCATCTGCCATCTGTGTGTCTGGTATCTCATACCTGGAGCCCAGGGTGAGCAGAGCACAAATCAGCATGACCTTTGGTTCCTGCCACCCTTTGGTCTCCAGCATCAAATACCCAATGTGCGGGGGGTAGCATCTCCCCTTGGGGATCAGGCCTAGGCACCAGCAAGGAAGGAGAGCTGAATATGTCCAGAGGACTTGCCACATGGGGTCTGAGAAAACAAGAGGGTCTGCAGGGCTGCCCAGGGACTGGGCATCTCAGTACATGGGCAGGAGGGAGCATGGATAAGGGTGGAGTGGGCAGAGAGATGGAGGCAGGAGCTATAGCTTTTATACTGTAGTCTCTACACTTTAAAGATGGTCTTACACTCCTCCACCCATCCCTGGAGTGAGGAGAAGGTCAGGACATAGTGGAGGAGGGGACATATGTCACTCCAGAGAAGGTGACAATGTCTCACAGCTCAGCCTGGGTAGGGGCAGAGCTATTTTGGACTGTGCTGGGATCAGAAATTAAACTCAAAAACCAAACCCATTGCCATCAAGTCAATTCTGATTCATAGCAAACCTGCAGGACAGAGCACAACTGCCCCATAGAGTTTCCAAAGCTATAAATCTTTACGGAAGCAGACTGCCTCATCTGTCTTCCACAGAGAGGCTGGTGGATTCGAACCAACAATCTTATGGTTAGCAGCCAAATGCCTTAACCACTGTGCCACCAGTGGTCCTTGGATCAGAAATTGAGTACCCTTAACTGGATGTTCAGCAGGATCCTAATTCGTTCGTCTGCTGTGAGTGGCAGGTTTGGGGAGGGCTGAAGGGTTCTATGTTGGGTTAGGGAGACAAGCACCCTGATGGGGTGCCTGGGAGCTGAGACTCATGCAACTCCAGGAGTGGGGCTGAAGGAGGGTGGGTGGGAGCTGCCCACCTGTTGTTGAGCAGGGCCAGCAGCTCTCCGGCGTGGTACAGGTCATTCTTGGAGACTTGGCTAAAGCGGAACTCATTGAGGTTGCACAGTGTGACGGCAGGGAAGGTGAGCTGGGAGGCGGCCACCTCATCAAGCTTGGTGACATGGTGGTAGTGGAAGTAGTACTGCACACGCTCCGTGCACACGCATAGCAGCACAGCCAGTGAGCCCAGGAAGCACAGGGCCCACAGTGCCCGCTTCAGTGACAGCCGCTCGTAGGAGAAGATGTGGGCCAGACCGTGCAGTGTGGAGCTGCTGGCAAAGGCCTGGATGCTCACCGGCTGGACACCACCCACCTCCTCCTCCTCGGCCTTCAGTTCCATCCTGGCCGAGGGGATCCTGGGGGGGGGGAGTCTGTTATTGTCCAGAATCCCAGTCCCATAGGTCACTGGCTCTAGGGCAGGAGAATACCCTGAAGTGTGAGCCCAGAAGGGCTGACAGAGGGACATACTCCCAGGACAGGGCTCCTCCAAATGTAGGGGCTAAGGATGGGGGTGGGGGTCAGATTAGGTTAAAGAAAATTCTTTCCCAGAAAAGCTTTTCCAGCCAGGGGAGTCATCAAAGGATGAGAGGGAAGTCCCAATGTTCCCACAGGCAAGCAGGCACAGGAGTTCCCTCCAGATGTGGGGTTACTCTGGGACAGGAAATGTCCACCCATCCTGGAGACAAGAACTCCCCCAGATAGGCAGAACTTGGGGTCAGGAGGTGTCCCCAGTACTGGGATCTTCTTTCCTTAACTAAACCAGGGCCAGAACTCCCCGCACCCCCGGAGGTGAGGTACATGTGGGGAGGGGCCCAGCTTGGGTCCTCACCTGCGGTTGTCTCCAGTTCTCATTTCGGTGCAGGCTGTGTGCGTGTATGTTTGGGGCGGGGGCTGAGGGTGGGGGTAGGAGTGGAGAGGAGCCCGTTGTGGACCGAATGGGGGGGGCGGTTCCCTAGGACAGCGAACCGTACCCGCCCCGGACGCAACCCCTCTCCCCCCCCAGTCCAGCTTCTCGTCGCAGCCAGATTCCCTCCCTGCTCGGCCCCAGCCCCCGCCCCCCGCCCCAGCCACCGCGCCGCCCCAGCAGCTAGGGAAAGGGAGAAGGAAGGAGAGACCCGGCTTGGGGCGCCGGGGAGCTCCTTGGCCAAAAGCAGGGGTATCGGAGACCCACCTGAGGGGGCTTCGGGAAGCCGGCAGCCAGCGGCGGGTCCTGGGGCGCGGGGCCAGACGCCGGCTCAGCGCCGAGCCGCCGAGGGGCTCATGGTTGGGAGCGGGAGCGGCGGCTGCCGCGGCACGCCGCGCAGCCCTGCAGGAAGCGGCCCGCCCGGCCCGGCTAGACTCGGCTGTGCTGCCCGCGCGCGCTCGATCGCTCGCCTTGGTTCTGTCCGCCGGCTCGGCTCCGCGCGGCGCGAGGTGCGCGGTGCTCTCAGACCCGGGATCTGCAGGGATCCATCGTCCGGCCGGGAGGCGGCAGGAGGGAGGGGGAGGGGAGAGGGTGCGCGTGCGCGCCTACGAGTGTCTGCGAGGGTGTCTCTGGGCCGGTGTGCGCGCGGGGCCCACGGACCCGGGAGCCGGACCGAGGGCTCCCTCCGCCAGCTCACCCCCTCCTCCAGGCTGCTCTCGGTGGCGCTGCCTCCCTCCAGTCCCGGGCCGTCTCCCTGCCTCCGAGGCTCTATGGCTTGTGTGTGTGACTATGTGGGGTTTGTGTGTGTGTGCGCGCGTGTGTGCGCGCAGGAGGGAGGGTGTCTGCCCCCAGCGTCCCCCTCCCCGCGCTGTCTCCTTCGGATCGATGCTCCTGCCTCTCAGTTGCTGCTTCCTCTGATGGCACACGCACACGCGCGCGCGCGCGCGCGCATACACACACACACACACACACACAGAGGGGGAGAGAGAGAGAAGCTCCGAGTCACACTTGACTGATTCGAGCACTTGCCGGTGTGGAGATACACACACATAGAGACCAGAGTCACACCCTGCCACTCATAGCCATACACACACCCTACAGACACCCACACATCCCAGAGGCCTGACACACATGGCAGGTATCGCTGCCTTACACATATTCACCTGTTCTTATCCCTGCTCCCCACTTACATGTGACACACACACACATATGTACCCAGACCTCATTGTTGTAGCCATGAGGTCGCCTTCCGGGGCGTTTGCAGCCCCTCAGCCCAATGTCTCTAAAGGAACAGGAAGAAGGAAGGAGAAGTAGCCAGAGGTCAAGGGAATTCGGGGAGAAGTAGGCAGATGGAAAAAGGGACAAAGAGAGGAAGGGGACCTGGTGAGGAAAGGGTTTAAGGGGGAACTGGACTCAAGGGTGGAGCAAGAGTCTGGGCCAGAACCCAGGTGGTGGAGCTGCTCCAGTAGCTCTCACCTCTCTCCTTTCCTCCCTCTCCTTCTCCTCTCTAAGAGGCCTTGGGGGGCCCTCCCTGTCCAATTAACCGAGAAGGGGCAATCAAGGGAAAGTTGCTAATTTGCTGATGCTCATTAGGGGCTCTTAGCACAGAGGCTGTTGAGGTCTGATGGTGTCAGATGATGAGGAGGGGGGTGCGGAGACCAAGATTCCATCTCTAGTGGCTCCTTTGCTCCACTTGCGGGCTGGTGCAACCCTGGGAGAAGGAAGGTGAGAGGCATGTTCTCAGGACATGATTGGGGAAGGGGGGAGGGTTTTAGGTAGAAGAAAAACTGTGAGGAGATAGGGCTGACACAATGGAAAGAAGTTGAATGAGAAGTTGTGAAGGTTTGGGGGCACGAGACACAAAGCATGTGAGAAGCCAGGGCAGAGAGCTTGAGAGCTCTTAAGAGAATGTGGGTTAAGGACTATGGAGGAGTCTGGGTGCCTGGATGTGGAGCAGCCAAAAAGAAGAGGGAATAGTCAGTTCTAGTCTTCGTTGCGGAGCTGTCCAGCAGCGCCAGTGGTGCAGGGGGCTGCCATGTACCTGGGTAGCCACTGGGTGGCAGGACTCTCCCAGACACTTTGAAACAACCCAAGGGGGCATTTGAAAGTAGGAATTTGGCCTAAGAGGACCCCAAACAGGGACCCAAGGGAGCATTAGAAGGAGCCTTGTTCTAAATCCTAAATGTCCTCAAGGGAAGGGAGGACTGTTTTGAAGCATCTGTAATTCTACCACCTCCCCACCTTCGCAGGCTGAGTGACACACGGAGCCTCTTCAAATGGCTGCAAATTGCTTCAGTCACCTGGGATGTAACTAAGGGAGAGGCGGGGGTGGAAGGAAGGTGATGAGGTGAGGTGGAGGCAGCCGAGCATTGATCGAGGCCAATGAGCAGTCCCAGGAGGATTCTGGGGGAAGATGGGAGGTGTGAATCAGGCAATGCAACTTCCAGACCTGTTCATGAGCATGGAAAGGCCACTTGACCTCTTGAGCCTCAGCTTCCTCATCTATAAGATGGGGATAAAACTTCTTTCACAGGATTTTTTTTTTTTTTTTTTTTTTTAGGATTACATGAGCTAAGCCATGGAAAATGCGTAATACTTTGGCTTATACTTAAATTCTCCACAAATAATGGCTATTAATATTAGTATTTGAATCCAGTGTGAAAGCATCCAGCCCAGCTAAATCAGAATAGAATCTAAGACAGTGTTTCTCAACCCAGGCTGAATTTTTTAATCACCTGGAGAGCTTTTAAAAATGCTGATAACATGGCCCCACCTTAGCTGTTAAATCAAAATCTCTGATGTGAAATTCTGGGGTGGGGCCCAGATATCCCAACTTTTTAAGACCAGCAGTTTTTGAGAACCTTTGTCATTCAGAATCCATGGGTCTGAATTACAGGCCCTCAGCCTTGGGAAGTTCTTTCTTATGCACAACCTAAATCCTCCATGCTGTTGTTTCCTTTTCAGTTTAGGTGAGATGGATCCTCTTCATCTGTACATTTCAGACCTCTACTGAGGCTTTTTCTGTGCCAGACCCCAGGATTGGCCCTGAGAACATGGCAAGGAGTGACATGGTCCCTGCTCTTAAAATCTCCCAGTGTCAAAGGGGAGAAGAACATGTTGACAACTGACTTTAGTACAAAGACTGAGAGCAAAATAGAGGGATGGGCTAGGGCTGCCAGCATAGAGCAGCAGAAGGGGCAAATCATTCTGTAAGGGTTTATGGGGCAGCGAAGAGGAAAAGGCGAAGTTGGCACTGCTGAGACTTTGATAAGATGACCCTTACAGGATCCAAGGACTGTGATTAGTGTCCACAGCTTTCTGCTTCTCTGGGCCCACCCACCCACCTCTTTTCCAGATTGTGACAGATCCTGGTTCCTTCTGCATCCTTCCAGCTTCTAGTCCATAGTTCCTTCCTCATCTCTGGCCCCTGCAGTCCTTAGACCTTGGTATTCTCTCTCCCCTGGGACTAAGACGGAAAAGGGCCTGGAGATAGTCTCCTATGTGAGGCATCTATCCAGGACTCTCCCAGGGCTTTGACAATGTGCTGACCTGAATTCAAATCTCAGCTCTGTCACACCAGTGCTGTGTGATCCTGGGCAATTACTTAACCTGAGCCTCACTTTTCTTCACAAATCATAACATCGGGCTAATGCCCACCATACTATTGTTATCAATAGTGGCAAGTATTGCTATCATCCCTGAAAAGCTGATGGGGGCAAATTCCCCATGGATGCTTCCCTTGCAGATGGCCCCATCTGTTGTGGGTGCAGACGCACCCTCCAGCCTCTCAAAGACCCAGGAGAGGGAGACAAGGCCCCCTGGGAGTCCTAGGAAGCTCTTCTCCGCTCTCCCGTGCGTGAAATCACACGCGCCCCAATCTGTCTGCATCCACTTCATTTGCTAGCTCAGCAAATGCAGAGATAATTAAGGAGTTAATTAGCAGGCGGTGGAAAGGGGCTGGGGATCTGAGGCTAATAGAACCCATCAGCACACCCCCCCTCCAGATTCCATGTTGCCCCAGTGACCCTCATTTTCTCCCCCTGCTTTTTCTCTTCTCCCATCCAAATGCTCCTCTTACCATGCTCCACCATTTCTCTGCTAACCTCATCCTTTCTCTCCCTGCCCTTTGCTGTCTTTTCTCCCTTCTCCCTCATTCCTCTAATATCATCTCTCTTCCTCCACTCCTTTTTCTCCTTTTCCCACCCATGCCATTGCCTTTCTATCCTTGGAGACTCACTCCTTCTACCTCTCCTCCCATCCTGGCCCCCCTTCACTCTTCAACCTTCCATCACCCATCCCTCTCCAACTTCGCTTTTAGCTCTCAGTGAATGGCCTTGTTCACTAGATCATGAATGACAGTGAAGCTCCATATCTGCTATAGGAGTCAATGGGTTCAAGTGTACCTGCCAGTCCCTGCCTCTGCAGTCCTGAAGGGGGTTCCTTGGGTCCTCATCCTCTCTTGGCTCTCTGGGGGTCTTAGGCCTCTCTCCTGTGTTGGTGCATCTCTGAAGAGAGGTAGGTCTCTTCCTACACTGCTGTCTTTCTTGGGGTCTTAGCATCCAGGATCATGCCAGACCCTTCTTTTCTTCCTCAGCTGCTAACCAAAAGGTTGGCAGTTCCAACCTACCCAGCAGCTCTGGAGGAGAAAGACCTGGTGATCTACCTCTGTAAAGATTACAGCCCAGAAAACCCTATGGAGCAGCTCTACTCAGCACACATGGGATCACAATGAGTCGAAATAGACCTGAGGGCACCTAACAACAGCCATAGGAGCTCTGTGAAGAAACCCAAGGGGGGTGGTGTTGCTATAAGTCGGATCCATCTCCATGGCAGTGCGTTTGGTTTTTGGTTTCTTCTAGCACATGGCCTGATTTGTGTGTCATCGTGTCACTTGAGAGGTCACAGCTTTGGAAGGGAGGGATAGTCAAAGAGACAATATACAGAGAATAAGACTCATAGCGTTCCCTCCTTGGGTTTCTTAGGCAGTATCGCAATGGAAGTAGATTGCCCAACCTTCCTTGCTATGGAAGTAGATTCCCCAACCTTCCTTCCGAGGAGTGACTGGTGGGTTTGAACCGCCAGCTTTCTGGTTAGCAGTAAAATACCTTAGGCAGTATGCTACCAGAGCTCCTGAAAATAAGACAGACAGCAAGAAAAATGTGGAGAAACTGAGGCCAAAGCCTCAAGAAAGGGCAGATGGGTGCACACTACCGAGAGGAAGTGGAGAGAGAGACAGACTGAGACTGAGAGAAGGGTAGGGAGAAATGAAGAAATAGACATTGAGATAGATTCTTCCATACCTTAAAATTCTGGGTCTTTGAGAGGAAGAAAGAGAGGAGAACAGAAACAAAAGGCTTACAGCGTGCCTGGGGCTTTTGCTCTCCCAGGAAACTACCCAGTTAATCCTTTACCCCAGCATCAGAGCTCCTGTTCCCTTCTGCCTCACCTGCCTTGATCTCTCTGTTTTGGAGGCTCTGGCTGCCCTTGGAGCAGGTCTGTGGTTCTCTGCCCTTCTCCTACCCTACCCTCAAGGCAGGGTC
>NW_006921632.1:1451908-1481247 GCF_000298275.1 Orycteropus afer afer
TTGACTTCCAAAGGATGGTAAGGCGGAAGGATTGTGGACAAGACAAGCCTGAGTGTACTGGGCTGCGATCCAAAATCCAGAACCCAGTGCCGAGCACTCTGTAGGTGCATTGTACTATGGGTACCTTGAAGGCAGGGACTAAATCTCTGACTAGGGTGCCAGGAGCTGGCACAAAACTGGCCATTGCAGATACTCAGTAGTGTTTAGTCTGTTGCATAAATGAAAAGTACCCCTGAGAGCCATGGCTGAGTCTGGGGGTCCCCTAGGCCTGGGGACCCCTTCCTCCGTCTGCATCAGTTGGCCCTGGAGGGTGATTTTTGTCTCTGAGCAGTCCCCGAGCTAAGCAGAGCCGCCTTCCCCATCCCGCCCACAGGGGGAGCCCTCCACAGCCTGCTGCCCCTCCTCATCGCCCCCCACCCATCCTAGCCGGGGCCCCTCTGGAAGGCGCAATCTCAGCGCCCCGGGCGGCCGCCGAGCCGGAGGAGGCAGTGCCGGTGAATAATTCATGGGTCTGGGAGGCCTTTATCTCCCTGGCCGGCCCCACCCGGGGCCCCAGCGCTGGGCCGCCGTCCCGCGGCTGCCCGCTTTATCTCGACGCCCAGCTTGTAACGCAGCCCGCCATATCACAGGAGAAGGGGAGATTAATTTTCTGGTTTTGCATGGGCGGGGAGGGGGAGGGGGCGTGGGGAGGTGCTGGGGAACAGAAGCTGGGATCTTTCCGATTTCAGACTCCAGCGGCTTAATCCTCTCCCAGGCCTGCAGGAAGGAGAGGAAGAGGGTGTTGCAAGCCAAATTTCATCATCAGCGGCAGCCCCAACACAGGGAGGAGGCGAGGGGCAAACAGACGGGAGAAGCAGCGGCGCTGGCGCGGAAAGGGGAGTTGTTTGGAAACAGGGTAAAAGGAGGCCCTCTCAGCCTGGGCGCACAGACAGACGGCGCGGCTTGTCAAGAGCTGGGACTGGGGGCCGTGTGGGGCGCACACGTGGGCACATGGATGTGCACACACGGGGGCTCCGGGCACATGGATGCGCACACAAGGGGGCTTCGGGCACGCGGGAATACCTCTCTGGGAACTGCCACCAGCCTTGGTGTGTCTTCGGAGCTTCACACAGGGTCTGGCGCAGAACAGCTTAAAAAGTGTTGAATGACTGAGGGGCTGAATGGCTGGGCGAATGTTGATGAGCTGGGCAGGCACAGCTCCACAGGCTCCTGGAATCTGACTCTGCCATCTTTCTGGCACGTGTAGGCTGCGGCGTTCCTCAGTTTCCTGCTCTCCCATGGTCAACACAGTCCCGCCGGCAGCCTACAGGTCCTTGCTGCTTCTGCTCAGATGGTAGGGGTTAGGACATGAATGTCTGGAATATCCTATGGAGGAGGTTGAACTTTGTCCTGGGGTCACTGGAGAGTAACCGAAGGGTTTAGGAGGTGGCAGGATTAAAGTGGTATTGGGAGACGATAAAGAGAGACAACCATTATTGAGCATCGGTGTGCTAGGCATTGTTCTAAGTACTACGTGTGGATAATTTAAATAAATTCTTAAATTCTTACGACTACCCTCTTAGATGGTATTATCATCCCATTTTATAGATGACGAAATGGAGGCACAGAGGTGTTCACAATAGAATGGGAACAAGTTGAAGACAGCAGAAGTCAGAGATGGGAAGTTTCGGATGATAAATTCTTTAATACCTCAGGCACGTTAGGGCATGGTGAGGCATATCTGCTATTTTCTGTACTTTACCATCCAATTTATTAATCTTTATTCAATTATTAACATTCCCTTAAATATTCTCATACTACTTATACAACCAATAAATCAAAAACTTAGGAATTTGGCACATTATATTTCTCCAAATACTTAAACATCGATTGCAAATGAAATCAGTTAAATTCTTCATAAATCTAATGTATCGGGTTTTCTGAAAAGCTTCACACACCTTTAAAAGCTGACAAAACACATAATATTCACAATGATTTTTTTAAAATTACAAAAACAATACCATGAATTTGGATTTCTTTGTTCAGTATTTCTCGTATTTTCTTCGTTCTTCCCAGGGATAGGATTCATTCTCCTGACTTAAATGAGAAAGTTGAATTTTACCTTCTCCAATAGGCTGAAATGCCAGATTGGGTTGACTAGATGTGATTTCCAACTGGTCACACAAGTGTTGGCAGGAGGGGTTTCCAAGGAGATTCTCCTGGAATTTATTATGCAACCCTTCGCCCTTCACCATCAGGGACTATCTTCTTTATTCTCTGACCAATCATAGGTTATGATTTTTTATACATGACCCTAATCTTTTCCCTAAAATGATTCTAGTTCTGAGTGCCTTATCTTTACAGCACAGCCCACTGTGTAACTCCTGTTCTGAATGAGACCTGGTCTGGTTCAGTTAAGTCTAAAGCCCTTGGTCTATTGGTTAACTGGAACTACATCCCTTCCTTGTCATCCACTGCTAAGACCTACAATATTGTCAGCTAGGGTGCTGAAGTAGGGGCCTAAGATGAGGCATTAAGGGCCAGAATTAGGGCACTGGCAATGGAAATAAAAAGGGAAAGACAGTTTTCAGAGACTCCATGGAGTCAGAATTCACTTCTTTTAAATGACGGATAAAAGCTTATCTCATAGAATCAAATGAAAATACATGTGAAGACCTTTTATACCTTATACCCCAAAACCCACAGCCATCCAGTTAATTCTGTCTCGATAGGACAAAGGAGAACTGCCTCACAGGGACTCCAAGGCTATAAATCTTTATGGAAGCAGACTGCCACATCTTTCTCCCATAGAGAAGCTGGTGGATTTGAACTGCTGACATTTTGGTTAGCAGCTTTGTGCTTAACCACTGCACCACCAGGGCTCTTTTGTACCGTATGACCCACTGCCATTGAATGAGTTCTGACTCATAGAGACACTAAACGACAGAATAGAACTGCCCTACAGGATTTCCAAGGCTGTAAATCTTTTTTTTTTTTTTAATTGTGATTTTATTGTGATTTGGGTGAAGGTTTACAGAGCAAATTCACTTTCCATACAGCAGTTCATATACACTTTGTCTCATGACATTGACCACAGTTTACCACATTGCAACAGCTCCCCTCCCACTTCCTCCCCATAGTTACCTCTTCCCAGTGTCTATCCCTCCATAAACTCCTGCCCCCTGAGCTGTCTCCCTGTGCATAAGCAGCCCTTCTTTCTCCCATGATTGTTCTCTCCAAGGTGTGTATCTACTTGAGGTAGATGTTCAACCTATATGCCTGTCTTTTGTTTGGCTGGAAACCACAGGTGTGGGTTCAATTCCAGACCCAAAGGGCAGCTAGGGGCCATAGTCTCAGTGGTTCCATCCAGCTCTATCGGACAAGGCTGTAAATCTTTAAGGAAGCAAACTTCTTCATCTTTGGAGTGGCTGTTGGGTTTGAACCCTTGATTGTTCTTTTCTTTTTTTTTTTTTAATTGTGACTTGGGTGAAGGTTTACAGAGCAAATTTATTTTCCATGCAGCAGTTCATACACATTTTGTTTCATGACATTGATCGCAGTTCCCCGCAATGTAACAGCTCTTCTCCCACTTCCTCCCTGTAGTTACCTCTTCCCTGTGTCCTTCTTTCCTACACATTCCTCCCCACCCCTTCAAGCTATCTCAGTGTGCAAACACTGCCCTTCTATTCTCCCCCACAGATTGCTCTAAGGAATATATCCACCTGATGTAAATGTCCACCCCATATGCTTGTGTTCTGTTTGTCTGGAAGCCACTTCAATTCCAGACCTGGAGGGTAACTAGGGGCCATAGTCGTGAGATCTCACCAGGCTCCATCAGACCAGTAAATAAACCTGTGAACCCTTGACCTTTTAATGGTTAGCAGCCCAATGCTTTAACCACAGTGCCACCAGAGTTATGTAGTTGTTTTTGCTTTGCTTTTGCTATGTTACCATTATGAGATGGCCAAGAACAAAGTCTTAGGGAGTGGGTCCAAATTTAAGGAGTGGAGAAAAGGAGAAGAGGCAGGAAAGACGCTGAAAAGACAAGGAAACTGAGACTGGTCAAAAAAATGGGAGACGAACCAGGAAAAAGAGGTGTCGCATAGAGCAAGGGGTGAGAGGCAAGGGAACATTTAACTGTGTGTTACAGAGGTCCTGGGAAGAAGTGGTGAAGCCCTGAAGTAGGATGGGGAGCAGGGGATAGGGAGAGAGAAAGGAAGCCAGAGAGGTGAGTCATGTCTTAGAGTTGACAGATTGTGATGAACTGGATACACTCATGAGAGGGACAGAAAAGAAGCTGGTGAGCCCAAGGTTGGGGCCCGGGCAGGTGATGAAGCCAGAGGCAGAAGCAAGAAAGGAAGGACTGGGTTGCCTTGGGTGCCTACCACGTCCAGAATGAAAAGCGCTGCTGAGGCCAGATTTAACTATCCTTTGCAAGCACACACTCTTATCTCAGCCACGTGGCCCTCCACCCAAACTTCACACTTTTCATAGGAATCAGAATCATAGAAGTTCAGAATTGTCAGGATCCTTAAAAAAAAAAAAAAGGCCAAACTCATTGCCATCAAGTCAAATCTGACTCATAATGACCCCTCCTTGGGTTTCTGAGGCGGTATCACTACAGATAGTATATTGCCCAACCTTCCTTCCAAGGAGTGGCTGGTGGGTTTGAACTGCCAGCCTTCTGGTTATCAGTCAAATGCCTTAGGCACTATGCCACCAGAGCTCCTGTCAGGGTCCTTAGAGATTGTCTAATCCACTTCCACCCTCAATTCCCACATCTAACAGATGAGGACGCAGAGCAGAAGTGACATGATTGATGACTGACAAAGCTAGACTAAGAATTCTGGTCTCCCAACTCCCAGTCAGGAGCTCTGGTAGCATAGTGCCTAAGGCACTTGACTGCTAACCAGAAGGCTAGCGGTTCAAACCCACCAGCCACTCCTTGGAAGGAAGGTTGGGCAATCCTACTTCCGTAGTGACACTGCCTCGAAAACCCACGGAGGGGTCGCTATGAGTCAGGGCTGACTCCACGGCAAATAACAACAACAACAACTCCCAGTCAATTGTTTTGTTGTTATTGTTGTTGTGTTTTTAACTCCTGTCACTCAACCTGGTGATCTTACTGCAAGAGGACTTGGCCATGACACTCAATATCACTTAGCCACCTAAAGAGGTGCTTCTAGATAATTAGGTGTCATCTTGGCTTGACAGGCCTAAAAGCCTTGGGGTTGGGACAGGATTAGGAGGTTTGGTGGTGGCCATTGTTGGAATGAGGTTTCAGAACAGATGAGTGCCTTCTGTGCTTACCAAAAATCATGGGTGGTGTTGGGAAAATTTCAAGAAATAGAAGATAGTCAAAAGTGGGGAGGGATTAGAGGCAGGGTGATGAAGGAAGGGATGCCCTAGAGAGGATAGGCTCCTCTGGGGTCAGCAAAGCTCTGGCCTGACAGCCAACAGACACATGAAGAAATGCTCATGATCCTTAGCCATTATAAAAAAAAAAAAAATTCATTGCTGTCGAGTCGATTTCGACTCTTAGCAACCCCTCCTTGGGTGTTTCAGAGGCGGTATCTCTACAGAAGTAGATTGCCCAATCTTCCTTCTGAGAAGTGGCTGGTGGGTTTGAACCACCAGCCTTCTGGTTAGCAGTCAAATAAATGGCTTAGGCACTATGCCACCAGAGCTCCTATTTTTTTAAATTCTCCCAATACCACCCCTGGTTTGTGATACTCACAGAAGGCACTCATCTGTTCTGAAACATCATCCCAACAATGGCCACCACCAAACCTCCTAATCCTATCCCAACCCCAAGGCTTTTAAACCTGTCAAGCCAAAATGACACCTAAGTATTTAGAAGCATCTCTTTAACCATTAAACTCAAACTCACTGCCGTCGAGTCGGATCCGACTCATAGCAACCCCTCCTTGGGTTTCTGAGGAAATGAGATTGGAATCAGGAAATCTGTGGAAGGAAGACTGGGCAATCTAATTCTGTAAAGATTTACAGCCTCGGAAACCCAATGGGGGTCACTATGCGTCAGAATCAACTCGATGGCAGTGAGTTTGGTTTTGGTTTGGTTTGGCCTCCTGCACCATCTCCTATCCAGCACCTTGGCTACTCACCTAGAGGCTGGGTACCGTTCATATGAGGAAATGAGGGTGGGAAAAGTTAGGGAGCAGACAACAATGGCCAGCTGCTTCTAAAATCTCTCCCTCTGGCATGTCTTTCAGTCTCCCAGTCTGAGCTAAGGAGAGTGAAGGAAATCAAAGATGTAAAGAAACAATTCAAAGGACTAATGGACCACATGAGCGCAAGCCTCCACAACCCTGAGACCAGAACTAGATGGTGCTTGGCTACCACTGCTCACCACTCAGAAAGGGATTACAACAGGAAGTCCAGGTAGAATGGGAGAAAGATGTGGAATAAAACTCAAAATCATAAAAAAGACCAGGCTTACTGGTCTGATAGAGACTGGTGGTACCCTCAAGACTGTGACCCTTGGACACTCTTTAAGCCAGGAACTGAACTCAATCCATGGCAAAAAATATATAAATAAAATAAAATAAACAAACAAAAACCAGAATGTCTTTTAGGATTGGTCAGAGGAAAGCTACCAGCTGCTCTCTTCAGCACTGGTCTGTTACACCAAGAAGTCATCTGGTTCTTATTCCCAAAGAGACTATACCCTCCCCTCGTTGTGGAAGGCAAAGCCCAAAACCAGATCCTAGAACTGGAAAGAACCCTCTGGAGCCTAATGAAGCCCAGGCTCAGCGTCCAATCAGCAAACATCCCACTTCTACATGTAGTAAAGAGACAGTGCTCTCTTCACAATTGTTCACAGCTTTGTTGGGGCTATCACCCAAGGCCATAGGCCTTATTATTTGCTTCACCCAAATTTTATAGATGAATAGACAGGAGTTCAAGGAGGTTAAGTAATGTTTCCCAAGAACACTTAAGTGGTGAGTGACTTAGCTGACCCGAGGTCCTGGGATGCCATATGCCATGTTCTCTCTCCCACTCCTCGTGTCCCAAGGCTCGGAGAGACTGAATGATTTGCATGAAGTCCCTTAGTTCTTGGAAGCAGTAGGGGGTTAGAACCCAGGCCTTCTCTCCAACCCTCAGAGCAGTGTTCTTTCTGCTCCATCACCCTGTACCGGTTAGAAAAACTGCTGCAGGAAACAAGTTTGGCAGTGGAGAGGGAGAAATGAAGGGAGGGAAGAGAGGGGGGAGCTAGAACCCTGCGGGTGACTGCAGAGGATGGGGTCGATATAGAGATGGGAGGGCTGGGACTCCAGAGTCCCCAGTTGGCTGGCGCTGAGACCAGCCCTCCCCACTCCATCAGGCCTGGGGCTGCAGGCTGCCAGTGCTCCTCCATCAAGACCCCCGGAGAGCCCGAAATCAAATATTCCTCCTCCCCTGCTCAGGCAGCCTTATTGCCAGTGACAGCAAATGTATTGCTCTAATCTTTTCTCATTTTGCCAGGATGGGCTCCATTCTGACCTCCCTCCCAGCCTTGAAACCTTCACAGAGGCAGGAGGGAGGCACCAGGGAGCAGAAGGAACTAGGTGGGAGGGAGGTAGATGGGTTGGGCCATAAAATGGGGAGCTGCAGGGATCTCAGATTTGATGTGGCCTTGTGTCTCGAAGGCTGAAAGAGATTTGAGAATTTGGGGGTGTCTTGGAGGAAGTCAACCCATCTACAGTCCCATGACTGAATGCTCCCCTGTGAAAGCAGAGGAAACACTTGGTAGGCAATGAGAAGACAAGACCTGGGGGAGCTGACAGGGAAAACAGATCTCTGCAGGGCGGATAGGGGTCAGACCCAGTGTGTGTGTGTGTGTGTGTGTGTGTGTGTGTGACTATGTGTGCGCGGGCCCTGTGTTGTTAGGTACCCGAGTTGATTTTCACCTCTCAGAAACACTGGGTAACAGTAGAACTGCCTCACAGGGTTTCCTTGGCTGTAAAGTTTATGGGAGCAGATTGGCAGGTCTTTCTCCTACAGAGCTGGATGGGTTCAGACTGCCCCAACTTTCAGTTAGCAGCTGAGCACTTAACTATTGTGCCACCATAGCTCCTTGTGTGTCCTGTATAGGAGCCAAAATTTCAAGCTTGAGGGATGGTCCTGTTGAAATGAGAAAGATAGACTGTGCCTGTCCTCTTAAGGTAGCTGGCTGGCCTGCCCAGCCTGCTGTCCTCTCTGCTGCCCAGAGAAACCTGGCCTCCTACTCCTTTGGCTGTATCTCCTGGTCTTCTCTGTAGGTGAGCACTTGGGCTTGGCAAGCGGCAGAAAGGCATTGTGGCTGAGACCAGAAGAATTAGATGGTGCCTGGCTATGACTACTGATCTGGTTAAGACCACAATAGAAGGCCTCAGTTAGAATGGGTTAAAAAAGAAGAACAACAACAACAAAATTCAAAGCCTGATTAAGAAAAAAAGACCAGACTTACTGGTGAGAAAGAGACTAAAGGAACCCCAAAGACTATTGCTCTGAGAAAACCTTCTAACTTGAAAGTGCAGACACTCCCAGAGGCCACCTTGCAGCCAAATAATAGACAAGACAATAAAAACAAACAACACCCGTGAAGAATGTGCTCCTCTTTACAATCAACTATAAGAGACCAAAAGGGCGACACTTGCCCCAAGCCAAAGATGAGAAGACAGGGAAGGACAGGGAAACTTGATGAATGGAAACAGGGAACCCAGAGGAAACAGAATGCTGACAAATTGCAACCAATGTCTCGAAACACTTTGTGTATGAACTATTGATTGGGAAAACAAATTTCCTGTGTGAACTTTCATCTAAAGCACAATAAAATGTTTTTGTTTTATTTATTTATTTATTTTTAAAAAGGCATTGTGGAAGAACCAGAGTGGAGGGAGGGAAGCAGGCCTTTGGCAACACTCAGCCTAGGTGATAGAGATGGTGCCCAGAGCTAGGACGAAGAGGAGAAAGGCAGGATGGGACAGAGTGAAAGTGGGAAGGAACTTGATGCTCAGGGTCAGCTTGGGAGTCATGAGAAGGAGCAGTAGATGAGTGGAGTTTGACCAGGGAGGGGTAAGTGGTGACACGTACAGAGCAGGAGTGAGGCAGGCAGGGGCCAGTGATAACACTGGATCTGAGGACCTGGGAGCTGGAAGCCCTGAGCTCTTCTTTATTTATTCTACTAAAACTTACCCTTAGCTTGTGTGTGTGATGTGTATATCTACCTGTCTGTCCCAGGGTAGAGTCCCTATGTTCCATCATGGAGAGCATCTCTCCATCTGAGTGCACCTTCAGATTGGACTGGAAAGTCTTCTAGATCCTGATAGTTTCAGTGTGCTAGGGCTTCAGTCTCTGAGCTTCTCTGGTCCCTCCTCGGGAGAAACTCCTGACTATAGAGGCTGAGCTGGGTCAGCACTCTGCCCAATGTTCACTGGGGAAGGTGATGAGAGGAGGATGCTGGTTGTCCCTGTCCTATCCTCTCATGGCCTCTGAATGCCCCCTGCTGCCAGGTAAGATGGGCCTTGACTCTTAGTAAAAGTCTTCTCATAATTACCCCTTTACAGACAGAGCTCTTCGTTTTGAGTGACCTTCCCTCTCCTCCCTGTTTGTGCTCAACTCCACCTCCAGAAAGGCTTTCCAGACTACACAGAGTGCCCAAGGTTCGTATGCAGGCTTTTCAATTTGGCATGGCTACCTTTGCCCTGTTAGGTACCATTTCTCCCGTTAGTTCCTTTCCCTTGTCTGAACATAAAACCAAAAACCAAACTCACTGCTATCAAGTCAATTTTGACTCATAGTGACTCTCTTTAAGTTTCCAAGGCAGTAAATCTTTATGGAACTAGATTGCCTAGTCTTCCTTCCATGGAATGGCTGGTGGGTTTGAACCACCAATCTTCTGGTTAGCCTTCAAATAGGTACTACCTACTTGAGGCACTACACCACTTGAGGTGAAATTTGAGAAACTTTCTTTGTGCTAGATCTGGAGCTGGAAGTCAAGGTCTAAGCAGCTTCAGTATGGCAGGAACCCCCGTGCAAGGGTAAACATAGTGCTGAATGACCTGGGGCAGGCCACTGTCTCCTCTGGACCCCTTATTTCCCCAGCTGTAGAGATACATCTCCCTTACAGAGCCTTAGGTGTTAGAGATTTCAATCTTTATCTATAGACTCAAGCCTGGAACCTTGGCCCTACTACCTCTCTCCCAGTTTGGAGTAGCCTTCTCACTCAAGGGCCTCAGTTGTTACACTGTACAAGGGCTGAAGCACCCCGTGGTGGCCCAAAATCGTTTCTTCCCTGTGACTGAGTGTAGTCTGTGGGTAATGCAAATGGTTAACAAGCTTAGCTGCTAACCTAAAATTTGGAGGTTCAAGTCCACCCATAGTATCCAGGAGGAAAGGCCTAGCACTTCCAAAACATCAGCCACTAAAAACCCTATAGAGCACAGTTCTGGTCTGACACACAGGGGGTTGCCATGAGTTGGAATAAACTCTCTAGCAACTAGTTTTAGGTGGTTGCATAGAATGGCAGCTTAAGGGACCTCAGGGGATATCTAGAGCGGCCGTTTCCAGCATTTTTAATTCCAAACAAATTTCCCCAACTCTGACATGATAGTAGTTGTATTTTTAATATCTTTTGATTGAGAAAATACATAACAACTGAGTTCTGGATCACATCACTGAAACTCATTTCTATTTTATTTATCCTCCAGCTAGCACACAAATGTGCAAATCAGTTATACACAGATGGGTTACACATAGTCCTTACCCAGGCCAAAGGATGAATCTCGTGTGATCATTCCAGGCTGTCGGAATGATCTTTGGGAACCAAAAATCTGAAACAATTTTCATGTTATAGATGAGGAGACTGAGGCCTAGGGAGGGGAAGAAAGACCTGTTCAAAGGCATTTATTTGACCGCTAACCAGAAGGTTGGTGGTTCAAACCCAACAGCTGCTCTGCTGAAGGAAGACAGGGCAATCTACTTCCATAAAGATTTACTGTCTGTAAACACAATGGGAGTCACTCTGAATCAGAATTGACTCAATAGCAATGAGTTTGGTTTTTTTTTTTTTTTTTTGGTTTTAAAGGGGGACTGTGCCAGCATTTGAATTCGGGATGGATACTTGCTGCAGGGACTTGTGTGCATGGAGCAGAGGCTATTTAAGGTATGGCAGGTATGACATGTACCCTGGGCATCACTTGAAGGGAGGGGGAGTGCCACTGAGCGGTTGCTATTAACCGTCGGTGTTTTCAGCACCGGTTGTGAGAGATCATTCAGCAAGTTAAAACTAATACTTTTGTATAGGAAAGCTCTTTCCTGACTTCAGGGCTTTCTTCTCCAGCTGCCTCCCTCTCTCGCCCCTCCTCCTTTCTGGCTCAGTCTGCTCAGGCCTGTAGCCTCTGCATCCCAACTGAGCTGCCCTGGCCCTTCCCAGCTCCTTCTGCCCAACCCAGGCTTCCTAGCCACCAACCCCCATGTCAAACATCCTCTTTTCCCCTGAAAAGTCTCTAGATCTTAGGGAACATTTTCTTCTGATGGTAACCTTCCACCAAACTGGACGGGTAGGTTACTCCAGGCTGGAGAAGGTCCAAGGTGAAGGTGGGGGGGAGGGAACTCAAGGGATTTTTTTTTTCCCCCCAATGGTCTCTTTTCCATGAAAATGAATAATTGCACCCCTAAGGCAGAGTTTGGATTATTGAGTTAATTGTCCAAGGTGCCAGATGATGCTTAATACTTAAGATGGGTGTCAGATGTTTAGAAAGGGGAGCAATTTCAGTGCTTGCCATAGGCGCTATTTTCCTAGATGAGCCTCTGCACTTGAATCAATTTTTGTCTCATACCAACCCCATGTGACAGAGTGGATCTCCCCACAGGGCTTTCTTGGTTGTAATCTTTATCAGAGCAGATTGTCAGGTCTTTCTCCCAAGGAACCACATGAGTGGGTTCTAACAGCCAACCTTCTGGTTAGCAGCCCAGCCTTGTGCTGAACCATTGCATCATCAGGGCTCCTTAGTGTCAGTCCTGCTGGTGACTAAATAAGGAGGAAGGTACGGGCGAAGGATTAGGGGGCAGCAGAGTAGGACTATCTTCAAAAGGTGCAGGGAGCCCCACCCTGTCTTCTTGCCATCTGGATTTAGGTAAAATATGCCTAAAGTAGCTTCAAATGGACGTAAGGTGAGCAGATATCAAAAGAACAACCAGAGGGATGAGTGTGGAGGAGCAGGCAGCCACTACTAGACTGCACAAACTGAACCTAACCAAACACACTGCCGCTCACTGCTGTCGAGTTGATTCCGACTCATAGTGACCCCTCCTTGGGTTTCCGAGGCAGTATCACTACTCCTTGGGTTTCCGAGGCAGTATCACTACTCCTTGGGTTTCCGAGGCAGTATCACTGGAAGTAAATTGCCCAACCTTCCTTCCGAGGAGTTGCTGGTAGGTTTGAACCTCCAGCCTTCCGGTTATCAGTCAAATGCCTTAGGCACTTTGCCACCAGAGCTCCTTTGACTGCACAGACTCTAGGCAAATCATTTAACTTCTCTGAGACTCAGATTCCTCATCTGTAAAACGGAAGAGAACCAATAGTTGAACATTACCTTTCACGGGAATAGAATAAATAATGCCTTTCTTATCCCACAAGATTGTTGGGAGAATCCAGTGAGAAAACATATGTCGAAGTTCTTAGAAAATAGCAGTGACTGAGGAAGGGAACTTTGCAATCATAATCGTTTTCATTCTCAAACCAACTCTATAAAGTAGGTTCCACTATTTTCATTTACACTTGAGGGAACAGAAGCCCAGAGGAGGTTGAGTAGAGAGGGAGGAAGCAGGGATTTGACTCTTAGCTTTGAAGACTGACTGTGGAGTCCTAGCTCTTTGTACTACTCACTCTTTTCTTGACCCTCAGTGTTAACAGTTAGTAGAAGTGGTACTTAGTACTATTTACCTAAATGTCTATTCCCCCCCTTTTTCGGAACTAGATACTTTTCCCTCCCTCTTCCACCGTTCCACCAAAAAAACAAATCCACTGCCGTTGACTCATGACCCCTCCTTGAGTTTCTTATCACTACAGAAGTAGATTGCCCAACCTTCCTTCTGAGGAATAGCTGGTGGGTTTGAACTGCCAGCCTTCTGGTTAGCAGTCAAATGCCTAAGGCACTATGCTACCAGAGTTCTCTTAAAACCCAACTAGCAAAGAATAGCAGAGTGTCCCTGGAGTAAAGTGCAGGCAGGGAGTAGCCCTTGCTCATGGCCAGTGTTAGGTGAGGAGGGCAGGTGGGACAGGAATGTATGCATGTGTGTGGAGGATGGGGATGGTGGATGAGGGCAGTGGAAGGCCAGTGGGTCCCAAATCTGTATGCACATCAGAATTTCCTGGGAAGATTTTAAAATAATTTGAGTCCCACTCCTCATAATTTTAAGCCTTGGGTCCATGTTTTGGACTCTGATGACTAGCTGGGTTTGAGAAAGGCATGGTGAGGCTACTTTTCCTGCTTGGGTATAGCCATTCAACACATTATTATAGAGCATGTTGTTAGGTGTCATCGAGTTAATTTTTGGCTCTTAGTGACCCCATGTGACAGAGTAGAACTGCCCCATAGGGTTTCTCCTAGGCAGTAATCTTCATGGAAAGGAACTCTGGTGGTGCAGTGGTTAGGGCATTAGGCTGCTAATCAAAAGGTTGGCACTTCAAACTTACCAGCTACTCAGTGGGACAAAGATGAGGCAGTCTGCTTCCACAAAAATGTAGTCTTGGAAACCCTATAGGGCAGTTTTACTCTGTTCTATAGGGTTGCTATGAGTCTGAATCGTCTCCATGGCAGTGAGTTTTTAGTCTTTACAGAGGCCGATCATCAGATCTTTCTCCTACGGAGCAGCTGGGTAATGGTTCTCAATGTGTAGTTCTCAAATCTTCAGCTTCATCTGGGAATGTATTAGAAATGCAAATTATTGAGCACCACCCTGGATTTAGTGGATTAGAAACTCTAGGGTGAGGCCCAGCAATCTGTGTTGTAACGAGCCCTCCAGGGAGTTCTGAGGCCTAATAAAGGTATAAAGCCTGGAATACAAAGCCTGATGGAGAATCATTGACATAGAGTTTGGATCTACTGAGGGTCAAGCAAATTAGAGACAGGTGGGATGAAAGAGCTGTGTTCTGTTTTTAAGGAGGTTGAAACCGGGGCGATGATATCAGTAGTACCTCAATAACTACACCTCCTTCTTCCAAGCTGGACTCCTCAGAGCCGGGCACCTTGCAGAGGCACTGGTGCAGGTCTGGAGGGGACTAGTTTCATTAGAGTTTGATTCAAGCTCAACATTTTATTGACTGCAAGAGGGTGATTCCTAGGTGTGGAGAAACCATGGCTATGGAAAGATTTCTTTCTTTTTCTTCTTTTTTTTTTTTTTTTTGATGAGCTAAAGAATGATCTCTGGTAGCATAGTGGCTAAAGCACTTGACTGCTAACCAGAAGGCTGGTGGTTCAAACCCACCAGCCACTCCTCGGAAGGAAGGTTGGGCAATCCTACTTCCGTAGTGATACTGCCTTGGAAACCCAAGGAGGGGTCGCTATGAGTCGGGGCCACTCAACGAACAACAACAACAACAAAAGAATGATCAGTAGAAGAAAGAAACAGGGAGACAAAATACTAACTAACATCTACGGAACACTTAAGGAGCTCTGGTGGTGGAGTGAATTAGGTATTTGGCTGCTAACCAGAAAACCAGTGGTTCAAACCCACCAGCCATTCTGAGGAAGGAAGATGGGACAATCGAATCTACTTCTGTAAAGATTTACAGCCTCGGAAACCTAATGGGGGTGGCTATGAGTTGGAATTGACTACATGGCAGTAAGAATATGGAGTACTTAGGAGCCCTAGTGATTCAGTGGTTAAAGTGCTTGGCTGCTAACTGAAAGGTTGCCAGTTCACCCCAACAGCCACTATGCAGAAGAAAGATGAAGCAGTCTGTTGTAAAGATTTACAGCCTTGGAAATCCAATGGAGGCTGCTATGAGTTGGAATGGGTTTAGTTTTTTTGGTTTTAAGGAGTACTTACAGTGTGCTAGGCACTATGGTAAGAGTTTTGCCAATATTATCTCATTTAATCTTCCCAACAACCCTTTACCTATTATTATCATCTCATTTAATAGATGGGGAAATTGGGGCATAAAGTAGTTAAGTTGCCCATCATACATGGTCACAGGTGGTGGAAATAGAACTTGATTCCAGGCAGTCTCCTTCCAGAGTACTTCTCATAGAGAAACAAGAGGAAGTACATGCATGCCATTTGTTCAAAAACCTTCAATGGCTCATTAGTGCCTCCATGATTCAATTTCTTTGGGCTGGTATTCAAAGTTCTTCACTGCAATCTCAAAACTCCTGCCAGCTTTATCTCCTACCTCCTAAGCAAGTTCTTTGCACTCCAGCCACACTGGATTGACTTTTTCCATTTTCTGTTAACACATCCAGTGCATCCTGCTTCCTGTCTCTGCCTGCCCAGTCCTTCCTTCAAAGCACAGTTCTAATGTCTCCATGAACACTCAGAATACAGTTCCACCCCAGGACTCTGCAGAGAATTAGGGGTGTCTGTCTTTGTACGCCACCCTCCCACCCTGCCCTAGTGCTTAGGAGGACACGGCCTAGAACACAGGAAGAGCTCTAAACATCTTGGTTTAATTGACACAGGGAACAACAATCCAAGAATGGAGATAGGGAGGAATACCTCCAGAGACAGAGAGCAAATGAGAAGGAACTGAGAGGTAGAAACCCAGTAGGGGGTAGAGGGAATGAAGACGAACGCTGGGAAGTGGCCAGACGGACCGCAGCCCCGGCATGGGTCTCCGCCCGTCCAGTGTCCAGCGATCGACTGTGACAACTCTTCTGTCACGACATGTGGGCTGGTGGCCAGCTCCTCGAGATGCGGGGGAGGAAGGGCCTGGGGCTGGGCGCCAGGGCGCTTCGCGCGGGCGAGCTCGGGTGGCCACCCGCGGCCGCCGCATTAGCATAAATTCCATTAGCCGCTCCCTGCGCCAGGCGGCGGCGGCGCCGGCGGGGTGGAGGGCGCGGGGTTTGGGTGCTGGCTCTCCAAGTCCGCCAGCGCCACGCCTGGCTCCTGCGCAGGCTGCGAGGGCCCCGCCTAATGAGAATAACGGATCGGATCCTCATACGGCGCCTTCCAGGAGACAGAAACCCTTTCACAGCCATTTCTTCCCTGGCTCCTTGGAACTACCCAGCGAGTAGGTCTCTCCAGACTCGGGAGATTGAGTAACCAGGCTAAGAACTAAGAACGTGCTTCTTTCTGATAAGTGGGAGAGCCGGGAATCGAACCCAAGTTTTCTGACACCAGATCCCATTCTTTTCCCATTACAGGAACAGGTTCAGGGTGCCTCCTTACCCAGAAAATAATAGTTTAGGACCCCCTCGTGTCTAACACACACACTCCTTTCTAACTTCACCTTTCCACTGCTTTCTTCCCACTGGACTAGTACAGCAGGGAAATGGGTTCAAGGGAATGAGAGGGGTGTAGTGGCGTCTTGGGTAGAAAGAGGGGTAGAAGGGATAGTGTTTCCAACCTCCTTCCATCACTTGGGACACAAGGATTTGGGTATTGGGGTGGAACTCCCTTCAGCTCACTCATATGTCTATTTGTTGGAGCTGCAAAAAGCAAGGCAAGAGAGTATATACAGCAGTGAAAGAGAGGATCCCATCTCTAGTCCTCTGCGTGTTTATAGTCTAGCAGAGAAAATAAGGATTGTTTACTGAACACTTACTGTATGCCTGGCACTGAGCTGATGTTTATGTAAATAACGATGTATGTTTATGTAAGCATGTAAATATGTTTACGTAAATAATGATGGGTATCTCATTATTTCTTTCAACAACAATATAAAATAGGTATTATTTTTCCATTTTATAGATGAGTGAACCAAGGCACAAATGACTCATAGAAGGCCATATAACTGGTACAGCCAGACAAATAAGGTGACAGGTATGAAATAGGGGAAGAACAGGGTGGTAGGGGAGCTTATTGCAAAAAAGGCATGGCACCAGGCCAGGTGACCCCCCCTGAACAAGGCAGTAAACCTTTAAGATGCCTAGAAGGGTGAGCAACAATGATTGTGAGGATGACGCAGGACCAGGCAGTGTTTTGTTCTGTTGCACACAGGGCTGCTATGAGTCAGAACCAAATCCATGGCACCTAACACCAAGGATGAGTGGAACCTAGCCAGGGGAAGGGGCACTGGAGGTGGGGAGGAGTGTTGGGGCAAATGCAGCAGCAAGGGCAAGGGCTCTGTGTGAGAACTGTAGCTTGGTGCACTTGAGGAACTGCAAAAGCCACAGGGGCAGAAAGTATGGCCAAAGGGGCAAACAAGAGCCAAGAAGAGAGTTTTGTTAAGGATTTTGGTTCTTATTGCAAAGGCAGGTTGAAGTCATTGAATTTTAAGCCAGGGGCAGTGGGGAGTGAGCATGATCAGACTTACATTCTTAAAAGATTACTCAAGGTGTAAGAATGCATGGGAGGGGTCAACAGTTTCAATTGTGGTTGTTATGTGCCGTGGAGTCGTGTCGGCCCAGACTCATAGCGACCCCTCCTTGGGCTTCCGAGGCAGTATCACTACGGAAGTAGGATTGCCCAACCTTCCTTCCGAGGAGTGGCTGGTGGGTTTGAACCGCCAGCCTTCTGGTTAGCAGGCAAGTGTCTTAGCCACTATGCTACCAGAGCTCCCTCAATTGTGGTTAGGACTACTGAATTGGACAAGGGTGGTGACAGTGCAAAGAAGAAAAGTGGGCACATACAAGAGTACTTAGGACTATTGCTGTGTGTCATTGAGGATATTTCGACTCATAGTGGTCCTAACAGGAAGGGTCAGAACGGCAGCAAGGGTTTTCAAGGCTATAACCTTTACGGAAGCAGACTGCCTCATCTTTCTCCCACAGAACATGAACTGCTGATGGTTAGCGGCCAAGAAGACCACCAGGACTCCTTTATTTAGGATTACCTAGGAGCTCTGGTAGCTTAGTGCCTAAGGCACTTGACTGCTAACCAGAAGCCTGGCAGTTCAAACCCACCAACCACTCCTCAGAAGGAAGATGGGGCAATCTACTTCCGTAGTGATACTGCCCCGGAAACCCAAGGAAGGGTCGCTATGAGTCGGGTCAGACTCAATGGCACATAACAACAACAACAATATTGTCATCAAGTTGAATTTCGACTCATAGGACTCTAAGGCAGAGAATAATACTATAAATATTTACAGTAGCAGACTGCCACATCTTTCTCCTGTGGAGAGGCTGGAGGGTACAAAATGCTGACCTTTCAGTTAGTAGCCAAGCACTCAACCACTGTGCCACCAGGGCTCCCCGATTATTTAGGATTAAAACCCACTGCCATCAAGTCGATTCTGACTCATAACGACCAGCATTGCATTTCCAAGGCTGTAAATCTTTATGGAAGTAGATTGCCTCATCTTCCTCCCATGGAACAGCAGGTGGATTTGAACCACCAACCTTCTGGTTAGCAGCCAAATGCCTTACCCACTATACCACCAGAGATTCTTTTATTTAGGATTAGGACTCAATAATTGGATATCACTATAACTGGAATACAGCTGGAATACTCCTTAGAAGAGAGAATGGCCAGACTTCATCTCTCATACTTTGGTCCTGGTTATCAGGAGGGATCAGTCCCTGGAGAAGGATATCAAACTTGTAGGGTGAACCAAAAAGAGGAAGACCCTCAAAAAGATGAATTAACACAGTGGCTACAACAATGGGCTAAGGTATAGCAATGATTGTGGATGGCACAGAACCAGGTAGTGTTTCGATCCATTGTACATGTCATTCTAAGCCCCCTTTTTCCCTCATCCCCAACGTTCAATCATTTATAAGTCCACCTGATTTCATCAACTTAAGGAATCTCTCTCCTGTCTGACCCCTTCTTTCCATCCCCACTGCCATTGGCCTAATTCAGCTCTCATTCTCTCTCTCTGGCTTTATGGTGAGAATTTTCCCTCTCAGAACTTTCATGCTGCTTAAGCGTATAACCTATCTAAAATGCAAATCCAGTCAAGCCAGTCTTTAGTGTAAAAAGCCCCATTGTCTTGTCCTTGTGTATTCTATACAATGAAGTCCAATCCTTTCCTAGCCCAGTCTGCTTTGCCAACTTTTCCTTCCTCTCCTCAGAACAAAGCTGCCCAAGAGGCATCACATCCACTGAATCCCCTTTCACCTGAATGTTCCTTCACAGCCTTAAACCTTCACAAGGCTGTTTGCTTGTTTATTTATTAAATAGGCACCTGCCTCATTCCTTGGAGGTTTTGAGATCACATGATCCTCCCATTGCCAGGAACTTCTCCCCCCACCTCCTCCCCCTTCTATCTGGTAAATTCCTACTTATACTTCAAGGCCCAGTTCAGGTATCATGTCTCTGTAGGCTTTTCTAACACTCCCACTCCCCAGATAGAATTAATCACTACTCTCTGTGCTCCTAAAGCACTTTACACATATCTGTGTTCTAGTACTTATTTCATTGTGTTATAAGTATCTAAGGAGGCACAGGATAATGCAATGAGCTCTCCTGTCCTTGAAGGTTTGTTGGGAGGATTAAATGGAATAATATATATACAGTTAATATTTCTTTTCTTCTTCCCTTTCCTAACAATATTAACACAGTTTATAAAGTACTGGCATTCATATTAGGACCTCTGGTGATGCACTGGGAGCTCTGGTAGCGTAGGGCCTAAGGCACTTGACTGACAACCAGATGGCTGGCGGTTCAAACCCAACAACCACTCCTTGGAAGGAAGGTTGGGCAATCTACTATCTGTAGTGGTTGTTGTTGTTGTTGTTAAGTGCTGTCGAGTCGTTTCCGACTCATAGCGACCCCATGCACAGCAGAACGAAACACTGCCCGATCCCGCGCCAGCCCCACAATCCCTGCTATACTTGATCCCATCATCGCAGTAGTGGTACTGCCTCAGAAACCCAAGGAAGGGTCACTATGAGTTGGTCCAACTCAACGGCAGTGAGTTTGGTTTTGGTTTTGGTGATGCACTGGTTAAAGCATTTGGCTACTAACCAAAAAGTTGATTGATTGAACTTGCTAGCCACTCTGCTGGGGAAAGATGAGGGAGGCAGTCTGCTTCTGTAAAGATTTACAGGCTTGGAAACTATATAGGGCTATTGTGCTCTGCCCTATGGGTTGCTATGAGTTGAAATTGACTCAATGGCAGTGGAATTTGGATTGGGGCCATCCATACTATTTTGTTTGGTCTCCAAGTAAACCTGCGAGATAGGGATGGTGTTATTATTTCTGTTTTGCAACTGAAGGAAGTAAGTACCAAAGGGTTAAAAAGTGAAAACGCATCTGGTTCGTGGTTTGCTTATCACACAAAGTGTTCAATTGGTATTTGTAAAATGGAGTCAGAATTTCTGGTTATAAAACCTGTGATCATTCCATTAAACTACATTGTTTCTTGTATGCCTTTGTTGTTGGGTGCCATTGAGCCGATTTTGACTCTTAGCAACCCCACATGACAGAGTTGAACTATCAGTTTCACTTCGCTGTCATCTTTACAGATTACCAGGTCTTTCTCATGCGGAGCTGCTAGGTGGGTCCAAACAACCAACCTTTACATTAGCAGCTGAGTACTTAATTGGTGTGCCACTAGGGCTCCTTTTGTATGCCCTAATATGGTATTTTTAATATTTTGGGTAGCGCTCATTGAAGAGTAAACTCAATGAGGTGGGAAAACCCATATGGAAGGAGGAGAGGAAGGAGAATTGAAAAGTTCAGAGTATGTTACAAGTAAGGGTAAGTAGAATTCTATGATATTTGGTTGTAATGTAAAATGGATTCTTCACTGTTACTCAGATTAAAAAAAAAAGTCCCTGTGTGTTAGCACAATGCCAGGTTCTAAATGAATGTTTGTTAAATGGAATTATAGAACTTTCATTTTGTATTTAGTTTTGTTACCCTACACTGTCTCCTCCATTCGTAGCTACTGGAAAGCAGAGACCGTATTATCTTTAAGCAGAGCCCATATCATCTTCATTTTTTCCAATGCCTAGCAAAACCAAACCCTCTGCAATCAAGTTGATTCTCTAGAATTGCCCCCATGAGATTTCTAAGGCTGTAAATCCTTACAGAAGCAAATTGCCTTATCTTTCTCCTGTGGAGCAGCTGATGGGTTTGAACTGCCAACCTTTTGGTTAGCAGCTGAATGGTTTAACCACTGTACCACCAGAGCTCCTTGCATCAGTGAAGGTTGTTGTTAGGTGCCCTTGAGTTAGTTCTGGCTCATAGTCACCTTATGTACAACAGAACGAAACTTTGCCTGGACCTGCACCATCCTCACAATTCTTGCTATGCTTGGGCCCATTGTTGTAGCCACTGTGTCAATCCATCTTGTTGAGAGTCTTCCCGTTTTTCATTGACCCTCTACTTTACAAGCATGATATCCTTCTCCAAAGACTGATCCCTTCTGACAACATGACTAAAGTACGAGAGATGAAGTCTGGCTATTCTTACTTCTATGGTGCATTCAGGCTGCACGTCTTCCATGACTTCTGGCAGTCCATGGTGTTTTGAATATTCTTCACCAATACAATTCAAATAATCAACTTTTCTTTGGTCTTCCTTATTCATTGGCCAGCTTTCACAAGCATATGAGGCTATTGAAAATATCATAGCTTGGGGTAGGTGCACCTTTCTCTTTAAAGTGACATCTTTGCTCTTTAACACTCTAAAGAGGTCTTTTGCAGCAGATTTGCCCAGTGCAATATCGTCTGATTTCTTGACTGCTGTTTCCATGGGTGTTGACTGTGGATCCAAGTAAAATGAAATCCCTGACAACTTCAATCTTTTCTCCATTTACTGTGATGTTGCTTATTGGCTCAATTGTGAGGATTTTTGTTTTATGTTGAGGTGTAATCTACGTGGAAGGCTGTAGTCTTTGATCTTCATCAGTGATTGCTTCAAGACTCTTCACTTTCCTCTCTACTGGCGGAATTCGACGACGGAATGTCTCACAGGAAGTTCTCGGCACCCAGGCACGGGTCCCTGGGCTTCTTGCCTCGGAAGCGCAGCAGCCGGCACCGCGGGAAGAAGAGCTTCCCTAAGGACGACGCCACCAAGCCTGTGCACCTCACAGCCTTCCTGGGCTACAAGGCTGGCATGACCCACATCGTGCGGGAGGTCGATAGGCCAGGGTCCAAGGTGGACAAGAAGGAAGTGGTGGAGGCTGTGACCATTGTGGAGACGCCACCCATGGTGGTGGTAGGCATTGTGGGCTACGTGGAAACTCCTCAGGGTCTCCGGACTTTCAAGACCATGTTTGCAGAACACATCAGTGATGAGTGCAAACGGCGCTTTTACAAGAACTGGCATAAATCTAAGAGGAAGGCTTTCACCAAGTACTGCAAGAAGTGGCAGGATGAGAATGGCAAGAAGAAGCTGGAGAAGGGCTTCAGCAGCATGAAGAAGTACTGCCAGGTCATCCGCATCATCGCCCACACCCAGATGCGCCTGCTCCCCCTGTGCCCACGTGATGGAGATCCAGTTGAATGGAGGCACAGTGGCCGAGAAGCTGGACTGGGCCTGGGAGAGGCTGGAGCAGCAGGTGCCTGTGAGCTAGGTGTTTGGGCAGGACGAGATGATTGACGTCATCGGGGTGACCAAGGGCAAGGGCTACAAAGGGTCACCAGCCACTGGCACACCAAGAAACTGCCCCGCAAGACCCACCAAGGGCTGTGCAAGGTTGCCTGTATCGGGGCTTGGCACCCTGCCTGCGTGGCCTTCTCTGTGGCACGTGCTGGGCAGAAGGGCTACCATCACTGCACTGAGATCAATAAGAACATATACAAGATCGGCCAAGGCTACCTTATCAAGGATGGCAAACTGATCAAAAACAATGCCTCCACTGATTATGATCTATCTGACAAGAGCATCAACCCTCTGGGTGGCTTTGTCCACTACGGTGAAGTAACCAATGACTTTGTCATGCTGAAAGGCTGCGTGGTGGGGACCAAGAAGCGAGTGCTTACTCTCCTCAAGTCCTTGCTGGTACAGACCAAACGATGGGCCCTGGAGAAGATAGACCTCAAGTTCATTGACACCACCTCCAAGTTTGGCCATGGCCACTTCCAGACTGCGGAGGAGAAGAAAGTGTTCATGGGACCACGTAAGAAGGACCGAATTGCAAAGGAAGAAGGTGCTTAGTGCCACAAGGCGACTGTGCAGCTGGTGGAATCTCAATAAAAATGGTTTTCCAGTGAAAAAAAAAAAAAAAAGACTCTTCACTTTCAGCATATTGCAGGTTGTTAGTGAGTCTTCCTCTAAACCTGATGCTGCGTTCTTCTTCTTAGATTATTTGCGCAGCCTACAGATTGAGTAAGTATGGTGAAAGGACACAACCCTGATGCACACCTTTCCTGATTTTACACCATGAAGTATCCCCTTGTTCTGTTCAAATGACTGTCTCTTGGTCTATGTACAGCTTCCTCATGAGTATGATGAAGAATTCTGGAACTCCCATTCTTTGTAACCTTATCTATAATTTGTTATGATCCACACAGTCAGATGCCTTTGCATAGTCAGTAAAACACAGGTAAACATCTTTCTGGTATTCTTTGCTTTCAGCCAAGACCCATCTGACATCAGCGATGATATCCCTTATTTGATGCCCTCTTCTGAATCTGGCTTGAATTTCTGACAGTTTTCTGTTGATGTACTGCTGCAATCATTTTTGAATTATCTTCAGCAAAAGTTTACTTGTCTGTGACATTAGTGGAGTTCTGGTGGCATAGTGGGTAAGGCATTGGCTGCTAACCAGAAGGTTGGTGGTTCAAACCCACTGGCTACTCAGCCAGGAGGAAGATGAGGCAATCTACTTCCATAAAGATTTAGTCTTAGAAACCCAGTGGGGTTTTGCTATGGCTCAGAATTGATGGCAAGGTTTTTTTTTTTTCCCCAGTGACATTAATGAAGTGTTCCATAATTTCCGCATTCTGTTGGATCACCTCTCTTTGGAAAGGGTACAAATACGGATGTCCTCCAGTCTATCGGCCAAGTAGTGTTCTCCAAAGTTTGTGGCATAAATCAGTGAGTGCCTCCAGCACTGTATCCATTTGCTGAAACATCTCAATGAGTATAGGTCAATTCCTGGAGCCTTGTTTTTCCCTAAATGCCCTCAGTGCAGCCTGGATTCCTTCTTTCAAGACCATCAATGAATGAATGTGTAATAATAGTTCAATAAATGTGGTTGCTAATGACTGCTATTTTATCCCCTTCTGGAATTCTTCCCATTCTAACACTGTTCAGTTGATAATTTCCGAAAGCCTTATATTTCCCTGTCTCTGGGAGATGATGAAGCCAAGAATAATTTTCACTTTAAGTACCACTTGCCCTTAGTCAACATGGCGTCTTGAATGACTTCAGGAAAGGGAGCGGAGAAATAACTCTTGACCTTCGTAAAAATGGCTGCTCTGCTGGCTTCTTTCTACGAGAATGCGCATGTCCAGTCCTGTAATCCATCCCCGGCTCCCGTGGCAATGGTGCGTGCGTCCTAGCGTAAAGAGATAAGTGTGGGAGGAATAAATTGCTCTGTGATTGGTTGGTACAGGATTTCAAACCGGAGCTGGCGGCGCGGTCCTGCTTTGCCGTTGGGTAAGGCGCGGTGGGAAGTGGAAAACAGTCCAAGTGGGGCCTGGCGGACCCCGGCGAAGTGACCGCTGGGGGCTGCGGAGAAAAGGTACGTCTGGCGCTGCATTTATTGTAGGAGGGAGTACGTCCGAGAGGATAACCTTTGGCAGCTGCGGGGTCCAGGGCAGTTCCAGCCTCTCCACTCGGGCTTTCCCGGGGCACGGGCGGACTGAGCTTTGGCGGCTTGGAGGGTAGGGGGATTCTTCGTTGGCTTTGGGTGTTTTTGAAAGACGCGGGCGTCATTTTGAGGTGGTGTAAATTAACAGGGCAGAAGCCACCCAAAAAGTGGCTCTCACTTACATAACAAGTTTTGGAATGGTTGGAGTACCAAACCTGCCCTTGACTGAGGAAAGGATTTTTCGAAGTGAGAAGGCCTGCTCTGTGAGAGGCGGGGGCGGCATCGACTGGGACTTACCTCGTTTGTGGGCTATGTGTATCCGGGTCGGTTGGCAAGGCAGTGACATCTTGTCTTTCTCATCCTCATTTTCAGCCTCAGGAACTAGGGCTTTCTTTTTAAACTTCCTTTAGGGTTTCTAAAAAAACTTTGACGTACATTCCTTTCTTCACTGGATTTCATTCGTAGGCAGAGGCGTGTGTAGAAAGGTGGGGTGGGTAGATAAGCCGCTTTTTTTTCCCCTCCTAAATAAAGAAAGGACATTTTCCTTTTCTTTAATATGTGGGGTATATAAGCTTTTGTAGTTATTAGAGATGTTTGGAGAAAACATCTTTCCTATAGCTTAATTATTCTGTAGGTATTTAATAAGTGCAAAGCATTAGTATAAGACAATCCTTTTTTTTTTGGTCTCAAAGAATCTTGCTATTTATGTGGGGTGACAGACTCTAGAAAGATAACTGAACATAGTAAATCTGGTAGGCCTATAATGCTGTGGAAAGTACAACTCTTTTAGACAATATTTTGACAATATTTATCAACAGCCATGAAATGTTTTTTAGTCCCTTCTTGCCAGCTACCCAGAGGGAGCGAGTAGTTGAACCTGTGGGCTTGGGACCATAGTCGCAGGGGACATCAAGCTCAATTGGCATAACATACTACAGAAAACATTGTTACACCTCCTACTTTGGCAAGTAGCGACTGGGATCTTAAAAGCTAGCAAGCTGCCATCTAGATGCAACGATGGGTCTCTTCTCATCCAGAGCAAAGAAGGATGAAGAAAACCAAGGGTTCATGGAAAGTATTAGTCCTAGTGACTGGTACACCATGTGATCCGCAGGCTATACAACTATGAGACCAGAAGAACTAGGTGGTGCCTGGCTGCCACTGTCAACCACTCAGAGGATCTATGTAGGAGATCCTGGATAGGGAGGGAGAACAATGTGGAACAAAACTCAAATCATTTGTGGGGGAAGGAGGGGACCAGGTTTTCTGGGTGATAGAACCTGATGGAACCACTGAGACTGGCACCTAGCTGCCCTTCAGGTCTGTAATTGAACCCACACCTGTGGTTTCCAGCCAAACAAAAAGACAGGCATATGAGTTGAACATTTACCTGAGGTAGATAAACTCCTTGGAGAGAACAATCATGGGAGAAAGAGGGGCTGTTTATGCACAGGAAGACAGCTCAGGGGGCAGGAGTGCATGGAGGATTGGATACAGGGAAGAGGTAACTATTGGGAGGATGTGGGAGGGGAGCTGTTCCCTTGGGGTAAATTGTGGTCACTATTATGAGACAAAGTGTATGTGAACTGCTATATGGAAAGTGAATTTGCACTGTAAATTTTCACCCAAATCACACTTTAAAAAAAAAGAAAAATGTGTCTACAGAAATTTTCACTTGATTCCTTCAACAAATAGGAAACATTTACCTAGTATCAGGCACTATACTAAGCACCAGGGGCTCAGCAAAGAACAAAACACAAAAATCCCTGACTTCTTGGAACTTAAATTCGTGTGAGAAGACAGAAAATAAGCAAAATAAGTAAATATATACATAGTGTGTTGGATGGCAGAAAGTGTTTTGGAACAAGATAAAGCAGGAAAGTGTTTGGGAAAAGTCTGCAATTTAAAATAGTGTGGTTAGGAAAGACTTCACTGAGAAAACGACATCTAAGTAAAGATCTGAAGATGAGGCAGTGACCATACAAGAGGTTCCAGGCAGAAGAACTGGAAAATTGGAAATTACCTAACTGTCCAAATAAGAGATAGTTAAATGGATAATACGTCATCAACTCTTTGGAACTTAATGGAAGTATGATAGAAAAGACCCCACAAAATTGTATATGATCTGTGATTGCAACCTGATTAAATATGAGTGCAATGGGCAAAGATTAGAAAGGGTGTGTGTGTAGTTGTTAGTTGGGCAGGTTTTTGTTTCACTATAAAAAATTAGTTTTTTTGAGCATGCAAAATTAACAATAGGAGGTTATGTTTTATATCTGCCAAATGAGTGTTGTAGATAATAAAGAAGAGGTTGTTTTGGACTAAAATGGTAAGAAAGACTAATGAATTTGTTGAGTTTATAACTAGATCTCGAAGAATGGGAGAATTCAGAATGGGAAGAATTTAAAGAGGAAAAAAGGGAGAGTTTAACGTGAACTAGTAATAGTTTTCTGAAAAATAATAATTCAATTCTTTCCTTATTTTAATCTTCATTCATGTTAGACTGAGGGTGCTGTGTTTACTCTTTCTGCAGTTGATTTGCTCATAAGAACATTTGGTTCCAAGATACTCCTTCTGCCTGCCACTCTATTATAGAGGCTTTCGATGTGGTGAAGCAGAAGCTGGACATTTGGGGAAAAGTGGTGTCCTGAAATGCTTTCATATGAAAGAATCTTGTAGTATTGAGATTGTCTTTGGGAATGATTTTCCTTGTCTACAGAGAACCCATATTGTTGATTTCTTGGGAATTTCCAGATTTAGCAATGTTTTTGCAATGTTCTTCATTAAAGCTCTTTCCTGAAAAACCTAAGCAACCTTTTATTGCTTTATCTTACGTATTTAATACTCTTGATGCATCTGAAAAACCTGATGTATAGGTTTCCTAATAATGATATTTTTAGAGGGAGGAAGAAGGAGATAGAGATTTTTCCCAGGATACCCTGCAGTAAGAGCTATATAATAGTATGTTATTCTGGAGGACGATGTCTGTCTCTTGGCTGGGTGATTGAAATTAAATTGGGGGCTCAAAGCAATCACATGAAGCTAAGATTCTTTCATCGTGATGCCAAATTGCTCCCTTAGGGATACTCACAGATTGGGAATCTGTAAGTTAGTGACTTCTCCACCTCTGGGGCTCCCCATCAATAACAGCTGAGATTTTCTAGCACCTTTTTGTTTAAAGGGCTCCACAAACTGATTTCATTGCTACACACAGGGATCATTTGAGCTTCCCTGAAAGGCAGCTGCCTATATAGTGAAAAGTGACAGCTGTTTTATAGCTGCAAAGCAATGTACTACGATACGACTGTTTTTGTTTCCTTTCACATTAGTGTATCTCCTAGCTATGGAGTTAAAAAATAAAAGGAGGAGAAATAGTAAAGTATTCATAAGGATAAAAATGTGACCCACCAGGAAGATGAAGACCAGGTTTCAAAATTGACATTGAATAGGATGAATAAATTTTAGCATTTTGAGTTAGAATTGGGCTGAAATATCAGTACTGGTGTAGAAAGATATTTTAGTCATCTTTAAACAATTCCTGAGAGTTGCTTTTGTACAATTTTAATAAAAATATATGGTCTTCTAGCATATATAGAGAAGAGAATTGTATTTTGCTAGTTCTGCTTTTGGATTATCCTAAGTAAACCTAACTCTTCAGAATCAACAAGCATCTAGAATTGCCTAAGAACTTGTTAGTTGCTGTAGAGTGGATTCTGACTCTTGGCAATCTCATTGTTACAAAGTAAAACTGCCCCATTGGGCCTTCTTGGCTGTAATCTTAATGGAAGCAGATTACCAGGCCTTTTTTCTGTGATACTGCTGGGTGGATTTGAACCATCAGCCTTTAGGTTAGCACTTCAACACAAACTGTCTGTGCTACCAAGGGACTTGTTTAAGAGCCTAGTTGGTCCAGTGTTGCTATTTTCTTGATTCTTGGTCTGAGTTCCAGATCTGGTCTGTGTTTTATATGCATTGCTTTTTGGATGACACGTTATAATTTAGGAGAGGTGTCTGAGACTGTGCGCCATCTTATGGTCTAATTGATATTTTTTGGAACAATTTTATTGTGATTTGGGTCAAGTTTATAGAACAAATTAGTGTCCCATTCAACAATTCATACACATTTTGTTTCATGACATTAGTTGCAAACCCCTCAGTGTAACAGCACTCTGCCCACTTCCTCCCTGGGTTCCTGGTTTCCATTCACTCATCTTTTCTCCCCTCTGACCTTTGTTTTTGGACAAATGCTGCCCTTTTGGTTGATTGTGCTAAGCAGCATGTTCCTGAGTGGTCGTAGTAGTAGCTAGGCACCATTTAGTTCTAGTCCTAGGCTAGTGGAGGCTGTGGTTCATGTGGTCCATTAATCCTTTGGACTAATTGTTTCCTTGAGTCTTTGCTTTTCTTCACTCATCTTTGCTCCAGACAGGAAGAGACCAGTGGTTGTATCTCAGATGGCTGTTTGTTCACAAGCTTTTAAGACTCCAGTTGCTACTCACCAGTGTTGTTGTTGTTATTTGCCATCGAGTCGGCCCCGACTCCTAGCGACCCCTCCTTGGGTTTC
>NW_006921632.1:1481347-1490981 GCF_000298275.1 Orycteropus afer afer
ACCTTCCTTCCGAGGAGTGGCTGGTGGGTTTGAACCGCCAGCCTCCTGGTTAGCAGTCAAGTGCCTTAGGCACTATGCTACCAGAGCTCCTACTCACCAGTAGGATGTAGAATAATGTCTTTATAGACTATGTTATGCCAATTGACTCCATGTTTCCGATACTATGGTCCTAAGCCCTCAAGCCCAATGACTGTTTGGTTATGGTTAAGAAGTTTATGTCATTTTGCCCCTTGTATGCCCTATTACATACTTGGATATATCTGCAACACTTATAAATACACATGTAGAAATGTCCTGTGCCAAACCTATGTATGCTTATTGGTGTACTTCCATATGCCATCCCATATTTGCACAGATGTATCCACTAATAAATTGTTATTTGTTATTACTGTTATTGCAGGATTGTGTAATAGTATTCACCATTGTTGCCTTTTACTCTTGTGTACCTCCCAGTGTTTTTCTTTGCCTTGGTCACATGCTGACCTCACCTTTATTGTATATTGCCTTTTCCTTCATCCAAGTTAATACATATCTACTACCTAATGATTTTCCCTAGGAGCTCTGGTAGCATAGTGCCTAAGGCACTTGACTGCTAACCAGAAAGTTGGCAGTTCAAACCCACCAGCCACTCCTTGGAAGGAAGGTTGGGCAATCTACTTCCATAGTGATACCACTTCAAGGTCAGGGCCGACTCGATGGCACATAACAACAACAGTGATTTTCCCTTCCTCATCCTCCCTATCTGGTAACCATCAAAGAATGCTTCTTTCTGTGCATAAATCTTTTTCTGACTTTTTATAGTAGAGGTCTCAGATAACATTTGACCTTTTGTGATCGACTTACTTCACTCAGCATAATGTCCTGTAGGTTCATCTGTGTTGTGATATGTTTCTTCTTATCTTTCTTAAGATTCTTACTATTCTTTAATTTGCATAATATTCCATGTGTATGTACTATGATTTGTTTATCCATTCATCCCTTATTGGGACTTAGGTTGTTTCCATATTTTTGCTATTGTGAATAATGCTGTGATGAGCATGAATATACATATAGATAGAATATATCTATTCGTGTCTGACTCTTAATTCTCTAGGATGTATCCTTAGTGGGATTGCTGGATTATATGATAACTGTTTTGCTGACTTTTTAAGGAAGTGCCATACAGTTTTCCACAGTGTTTGTACCATTGTACATCCTACCAGCAGTGTATGAGTGCCAATTTCCCCACACCCTTGCCAGCATTTTTCTTTTTGATCATTGCTGTTGTGCGTGTGTGTGTGTGTGTGTGTGTGTATGTTTGTGAGAGAGAGAGAAAGAAACATAATAGCTCATTGTTGTTTTGATTTCCATTTCTCTCATGGCTAATGATCTCAAGAATCTCTTCATGAACTTGTTGGCAGGGTGGATTTCTTTGGTGAAGTGTCTGTTCATACCCTTTGCATATTTAATTGGATTGTTTGTCTTTTTGTTGTTGAGGTGTTGACGTTTCTATATGTTTTAGAAATTAGTTTCTTGTCAGATTATGTTGTTGTCAGTTTTTTTTCCCCAGTCTGTAGGCTCTTTTTTTCACGCTTTTGGAGAAGTATTTGGATGCTCATTAAATGTTTAATTTTTAGGAGGTCCCAGTCATCTAGTTTATCTTCTGCTGTTTGTGAATTTTTAGTTAATGTTTGACAGACCCCTAAGGTTGCCTCTGTTTTTTCTTTGATGATCTTTATATATAGTTTTAGGTTTTACATTTAGGTCTTTGCTCCATATTGAGTTAAATTTTTTTATATGGTGTGAAATATGAATCCTGTTTCATTTTTCTGCAGATGAATATCCAGTTAAACCAGCACTATTTGTTAAAGAGACTATCTTCCCTGTTTAATGGATTTTGGCCCTTTGTCAAAAATCATCTGTCCATAGGTGAATGGATTTACTACTTCTGTGTTCTCATTTCCGTTCCATTGGTTTGTGTTGTCTGTCATTGTACCAGTACCAGGCTATTTAGATTACTGTGGTTATATAGTAAGTTCTAAGATCAAGAAGTGTGAGGCCTCCTACTTCGTTGTTCTTCTTCATTAGTACTTTGCTTACTGGGATCTCTTTCCTTTCCATCTCAAGCTGGTGATTGGTTTTTCCATCTTCTAATTGTTTTGGGAGCTCTGGTAGCATAGTGGCTAAGACACTTGCCTGCTAACCAGACGGCTGGTGGTTCAAACCCACCAGCCACTCCTTGGAAGGAAGGTTGGGCAATCCTACTTGCGTAGTGATACTGCCTCGGAAACCCAAGGAGGGGTCGCTATGAGTCGGGTTTGACTCGATGGCACATAACAACAATTGTTTTTTTAATAACGTATTTTCTTTTCAGTGTGTTGGAGTGGAAAGAATATAGGTTTTGGACTCAGACCTGGATTTGAATGTGAACTTAGCATTTATTAGTCATTTAAGGTCTCTGACAAAGTTTTCCATTGTTTGAAAAAAGGAGATTATTAAGTCAGTCAAATTTATTTAAAGAAGAAATATACATGACGTGTTTGATTGATTGCTTGAATCCCTCTGAAGGCACCTAGTAAATATTTCTTTCTAGCTATAAAACTGAAAACCCACTGCCATCAAATTGATTCCTACTCATAGTGACCCTTTAGGATGAGTAGAACTGCCTGTAGGGTTTCCCAGGCTGTACTTTTTTTTTTTTTAAATTTTTATTGAGATTTGGGTGAAAGTTTACAGAGCAAATTCACTTTCCATACAGCAGCTCACATACACTTTGTCTCATGACATTGTCTATAATTTACAATGTAACAGCTGCCCTCCCGCTTCCTCCCCATAGCCACCTCTTACCGCTGTCCTTCCCTCCCACACATTCCTGCTCCCCCCAGCTGTCTTCCTGTGCATACACAGCCCTTCTATTCTCCCATGATTGACCTCTCCAAGGAGTGTATCTACCAATGTAAATGTTTAGCTCATATGAAGCTGTACATTTTTATGGAAGCAGAGTGCCTCATCTTTTTTCCGAGGGAAGCAGCTGAATTTGAACCACTGACCTTTTGGTTAGCAGCCACATGCGTTTACCACTATGCCACCAGAGCTCCTTTTTGTAAAGATTAGAGCCAAGAAAGCCTTGTGAGGCAGTTTGCTCTATCACATGGAGTGGCTATGAGTGAGAATTGACTTGACAGCACCCAACAGCAAGTTCTAGGATATAAGTAACAGCTACAAAAAAAACCCTACACTTCGTGATAGGTTCATTCATCCAGGAGACTACCCTTCTTCCACAAACATAAGAGAGAGGGTTGATACCCTGGAGAAAAGGAGAAAAAGCACAACTCCTATCTTGGGAACACCAGGAAGGCAGAGTACTACAGTGGGACAACATATTAACTTTAACTGACTGCCATTGAGTCGATTCTGACTCAGAGCAACCCTCATTGTGTTTCCGAGATGATAAATCTTTATGAAAGTAGATTGCCCTACCTACCTTCCTTCTGTGGAGCAGCTGGTGGGTTTGAACCGCCACCCTTCTGGTTAGCAGTCAGTGGCCTTAGGCACTGTGCCAGCAGAGCTCCTTTATTAAAATGAGTGAGATTAAATAAGACTCTATCTCCTAAGTCCTAGATGATGTCTTTTTTTTTTTTTTTTTAAATTTTATTTTGATTTGGGTGAAGATTTAAAGAGTAAATTCACTTTTCATACAGCAGTTCACATATACTTTGTCTCATGTCATTGACCAAAATTTACAATGCAACAGCTCCCCTCCCACTCCTCCCCATAGTTACCTCCTCCCAGTGTCCATCCCTCCATACTCTTCTGCGCCCTGAGCTGTCTCCCTGTGCATAAGCAGCCCTTCCTTCTCCCATGATTGTTCTCTCCAGGGTGTGTGTCTACTTGAGGTAAATGTTTAACTCACTTGCCTGTTCTTTGTTTGGCTGGAAACTACAGGTGTGGGTTCAATCCCAGACCTGAAGGGCAGCTAGGGGCCATAGTTTCAGTGGTTTCACCAGGCTCTATTGGACCAGCAAACCTGGTCCCCACCTTCTTTTTTTTTTTTTTGCCTCCAAATGATTTTGAGTTTTGTTCCACATTGTTCTCCCTCTCTATGTAGGATCTCGTATATCCCTTCCAAGTGGTAGCCGGGCATCATCTAGTTCTTCTGGTCTCATAGCCTAGAAGATGTCTTTCAAGCCCGAGTTACAAGAGTCAGAGAATTCCAGACTATTTAGAGAACACAAAAGCTCCCCCCCCCCAAAAAAAAACAAGAGAAAACATACATAGTTTTAAATTTGGGGCAAGTGAAGTAAAATGACAACTTAAGAATGCCCTTGGAATGTGACAGACATTTTCACCTTAAAAAGAGAAGAAAGATAAAGTGGGTTCTCTTGAAAATATTATGTTGCGTGAAATACATAGTCACAAAAGGACAAATACTGTATGACCCTGCTGATATAAAATAGGCAAATTATATAGAGAGACCAAAATTTATTAGTGCTTAGCAGTGATGGGAGGGAAAGGGGGAAAAAAAACCCCTACATTTCATACTTACTCTACTGATACTTTATGTTTTTGCAGTAAGATTAATTTAGACATACAATTTCTATCTCATTAATATAATATTCTGTGGGGTAAGGCAGATAAAGTTTTTATAGATGAGTCTCAGAATTTAAGTGGTTTAATCAAATTTATACTACTGAATCTTTATGTAGGACCTCTGTCATCCTCACTTACTTTTTTTTTAAAATGTTTTTTTTTGTTTGTTTGACTCTATACCAAACATTGACATTTGATTAGAATGGAAATTCTTTTGACAATAACATGGGCTAGGGTGTGTGTGTTTGTGTGTTCCTCTGACTTTCACTTATCAGATACTTATTTTGTGTGTAAGCTTTGTGTGTGTTACATTAGTGCTAAATGTAAGGCTTCTCTCAGGAAGTTTACAGTTTGCCTGGGACATATGGTAAAATTAGTTAGAAGGCCAACTGAGCAAAGCAGTGGGGGAAGATTGGAGACAGGGAAGTAAGTTGAAGTGAGTGATGAAAATCTGCAAGTGAGGGTGGGTATAATATACATATGAGAGAGGAGGCCACAGGTTTGATGACTGTGCTTGTAGGAAAGGGAAGAGCCAAAGGTGGTTCTGAGGTTTGGAACTGAGTGACTGGGAGAAAGATAAAATAGGGACATAAAAACTGAGAGTCAGTTTATGGTAGGGTGGTTGATGAGGGGGAAGGGTAGTGCAGTATCTCAAAATCTAGCTAGAGTTGGAAAGAGAAATTGACTAACATGGGTAGTTTGATACGTTTTTTCAGAAGACAGAGGATTGAACTTTGGGGAATGTGTGGTGCTGAGGGGGAATAATAGAGAAAAGTTAATAATCAAACCTTTTAGAACTAAATCTGGAGACTATGAAGGGCTGATAAAGTTAAAGGTTACCTTTTTGTTGTTTTATAATAGAGCATAACGTTGTTGTTTTTGCCATCCAGTCGGACCTGACTGGCAGCAACCCTTCCTTGGGTTTCGGAGGCCATGTCACTACAGAAGTAGATTGCTCAACCTTCCTTCCCAGGAGTGGCTGGTAGATTTCAACTGCCATCATTCTGGTTAGCAGTCAAATGCCTTAGGCAGGACGTCACCAGAGCTCAGGAGCATTGTATTTGTTGTTGTATATGCCCTGGACCCAACTCATAGCAACCCCTACTTGGATTTCCGTGGCAGTATCACTACAGAAGTAGATTGCCCAACCTTCCTTCTGAGGAGTGGCTGGTGGGTTTGAATCGCCAGCTTTCTGGTTAGCACTCAAGTGCCTTAGGCACTACGCTGCCAGAGCTCCTAAGCATTATATTAGGAGTTCAATTAAACAGCTATCCCCGGGGTATATGCACCATGTTAGGAGAACAGTATAGATAGATGGTGATAGTTGTAGGAAATACCAGTTACCATGATGAAGAGTTGTATCTCCTCTCTTGTCTGTATCTGTTGTCCCCTTCCCCTCCCCACCCCTGGCCCCGCCCATGTAGGTTCTCTGTATCTTTAGTCTTTCAGGAATGTGGTCAGTGTTTTTAAGAGAATATCTCCCCCACCAACCAGCCCTTACTTTACTCCAGGGAGTGGTGTACACAAAGAAGAATAAAAAGACTAAGAGGAACTTGAGAAAATATGTAAGGATATTTTGAAGGAGACAAAGGATCAAGTGGTTAAGTTATCATTTAAGATATAAAAACCCTCTTGAGGGAAAAAAAAACTTTTTTTTTTTTTTTTTTAATGATCTGTTTTTAGTACCCTGGTTGCACCATGAGCATTTCCTTCTCTACATTCTTGGGCATATAGTTTTCCTATGTATGTACTGAGCTCACTGTCCTATAGTCTAGGAGTATACAGATAAGTGCTGAGATAACAGCAATCATTACCCCATGTTAAAACTACTGATCGCTGTTTCCAGTACTCCTGGAATCCAAAGGAAATCATCATTTGAATTGACTGCTGAATGCCCTGCCCCGGCTTCTGCCCTGTAACACTTGGGTATGTTTGTTTGCCTGTTTTGCCTTATTCTTCAGTCTATAGGCATTTCTATGACTTCCAGAATTTTTCCTGGGGGTTTAATGTTATTCTTTTTGTTCTTAGTTTAGAGAAAGAGCTTTGTAATACATTTGTTGGTCTGGTTGCTTAGCAGCTTGCTGTGATTTTGTAGCTTGGAACAGATAACATTATCATTTGAAGATCTTGGTTTCCGGCCCTGATTCAGGTATATATTATTGCATCCAGGCTTGAATTGGAAGCGTTTTTGCTGTTAGAACGATCAGCATACAAGTACAAATGAATAATTGTGTACCATTTAATAGAAAATACCTTTATATTCATATATATTCCTTTGTTCTTTGTTCCCCCCACTCCCCATACCTTTCTTACCCTCACAGTTTAGGATACAATCTTATAAACATTGTAAAATCACTAAACCTTCACAGAAGAGTTCTTAAAATTTATTTAGATGCATGAAATAAGGACCTGGACTAGAATGTTGAAGGGGTGTTGAGGAGAAATGTAAGAAGAATACTTTAATGATATTTCTGAGGACATTAGATTTTCAAATGAAATTTGGTTTTTCATTTCATTTCCTTGAGATAATTTTCATAACATCCAGTTGATGTCTTTCTTTGTTGACTGTTAAATGAAAATCTTATTTCCTCAAAGTGTTCCCAGTTAAGGTCCGTTTGGAACAGAACTGTGCAAAGGACACCATTTTTAATGTAATATCATCAGGTCTTTGGGGGGAAGATGGGACCTGAAATTCACTATACAGAACACAGTAGCAAATGATTTTTTCCTTTGCCCTTCTAACTGTGAAGGTAGTGTATTGTCTCTCTGATGCCAGAATGTGGTACAACATAATCCTTTGCCTATACTTAGTATAAATTTATTAGACATAGTCCCTGCACGCAGTCCAGCAGAGAGCCCTGCATTACAGAAATAATTCTTGTGCTGCTGAGCTGGCGATTTCCCCACTTAATCACTCGTGTGACGTCATCTGTGCCGTTGGTAGAAAATGTGCTGACCAGGTCCTGCATTTTAAAAGGCATTTGCAACAGGGGCACTAACTAAAAATGAATTTAAAAATAAAGCTTTTAAGTTATGTTGACGATCTTCAAAGTCCAGAAGGATTGAAGTGGCAAAGTGTTATATCAGTCAGTATGCTTGTCTTTAAGAACCACATTTTGCAGTTGGTCATCTAGTAATCAAATGATATGCTTGTCCTTAATTGTTTACTTCTCTGCCCCAGAGTGATTGGAGAGTGGGGGAAAATAAGTTGGCAGGAAGGGGATATTATATTCAGAAATCTGTGAAATGCTTTTCAAATTTTTTTTTTTTATTGTGATTTGGGTGAAAATTTACGGAGCAAATTCACTTTCCATACAGTACTTTTCAAATTTTTAAATGAACCTTAAACATTCCAACTTTGTTATTATAATAAGGATTACACAGAACATCAGTTGTTGGCTTGAGATTTTTGTGATGGTAGCTCTAAAGGCAAGAGTCCAGATGCTAGTCAATGATGGCTGTACTGGATTGCTGCTGAATCTTTTGTGTAGGGGAGAAGGCAGGAGCCCTAATGTATATTTGATTTCTTGGCAGAAAGATGGAGTCCACGATGCTGAATTTGCGGAATCTGTTTGAGCAGCTTGTGCGCCGGGTGGAGATTCTCAGCGAAGGAAATGAACTCCGTAAGTCATTCTGAGCTGGCCTGTGCAAAGAAAAAAAACAGATTCGGATTTTGTACAAAGCTGAAGTGTGCTCCAATTTTAAAATTGGTTTTCACTGAGGTTACCTAAAAAAAAAAAAAAAGAAAAATCATGGTCGCTTATCCATGCTCCAAGCTTAATGGACACTCGTTCTAAATGGTGACTTTTTTCTACAGTTGCCCTTCATTGGGCTTTACCCAGACTTTTTTCATTATCAAGATTCTCTTTCTACTGACTACTTGGTGTCAGTTGCCAATTTCATATTTATATCATAAACTGGGCAAAATCTACTGAATTTCCAAGGATGTTATTTTTTTGTTTAGACTAGTACTTGTCTACATTTTTCATCCTGGGCTTTCCCTGTGTTCTAGAAAACATTTTCCATTAAAGAAGGGAAAAAAATGGCATTTCTTTTTGAAGGAGGACCATTCGTTTACTTTCACCTACTTCATAAATTAATGCTTAGTAATGAAGGATTGGGATTGGTTAGAAAGCTGGGGAGAAAAAGGAGGTATTGATAAAGAGAACAGTCTTTGGAAAGTAGATTAGCAAGGAAGGAAGGTGGCATTGATAGCACTGACTTATGTGATCCAAGAGAATTATTCTATACCAGCTTCTCTTTGTGTTGCTGTCCTCTCCTATTTCAGATTTTTATTGATACCTAATTTAGTAAATGTTGCTCTTGTTGTCCTCACTTGTATAAAGTCATGCAAGAACTATGACTTAAACTTTTTATCCCCACAGTACCTAGTTTGGCATCTTGCTTATGCTGTTCAATGTTTTCTTTAATTTGATTAATGTTTTTAATAGCTCTTACCCACGTTACAGGCCTTTCAAAACAATATTCTATTTTCTCTCTCTGATAGCTGCTGCATACCCCTATCATCTGGTCCTAGTTCAGTAATTGCTGTGGCATACTAATTAGGCTTGTCTTTGAGGTCACATCATTTCAGAAGATGGATTACTTCAGAGTTTAGTGGGAAGAGTATTGAATTAGAGACCTTAAAACTCAGTTTCATTTAGCAAATGTTAAGTGAACCTATCACAACTTCTGGCACATGTTGAGTTGAGGAAAAGGGATAAATAGATGACTTCATGGAGAGTTGTGGGGTTTGAGTTGAGCCTTAAATATAGGGTATGATCCCAACAGGCAGAGATAAAAGAGTGCCTTTTAGCAAACACGAGTATACGGGTGGATAGATGGGTGGACAGGCTGAACTACTAGGTGTGTCTATGAAGCAGGGAGTGTACCGAAGACCATGTACAGGTTTGGCACACAATAGTTCTACAAGTGTATTTGTGTGTTCTGTAAGAATTCCCAGGGGTACATTCCTCAACATAATAAAAGGCATTTATGCAAAACCAACAGCCAATATTACCCTCAATGGAGAGAGACTGAAACCATTCCTCTTGAGAACAGGAAC
>NW_006921632.1:1494226-1505080 GCF_000298275.1 Orycteropus afer afer
CAGCCTATATGACTATGAGACCAGAAGAACTAGATGGTGCCCAGCTACTACTGTCAACCACTTGGAGGGGGATCTGTGTAGGAGATCCTGGATAGAGAGGGAGAACAATGTGGAACAAACCTCAAAATCATTTGGAAAAAAAAGGGGGGGAGGACCAGGTTTGCTGGTCTGATAGAGCCCGGTGGAACCACTGAGACTCTGGCCCCTAGCTGCCCTTCAGGTCTGGCATTGAACCCACACCTGTGGCTTCCAGCCAAACAAAAGACAGGCATAGGAGTTGAACATGTACCTGAGGTAGATAAACTCCTTGGAGAGAACAATCATGGGAGAAAGAAGGGCTTTTTATGCATAGGGAGACAGTTCAGGGGGCAGGAGTACATGGAGGGATGGACACAGGGAAGAGGTAACTGGGGAGGAAGTGGGAGGGGAGCTGTTGCATTGGGGTAAATTGTAGTCAATGTCATGAGACAACGTGTGTGAGAACTGCTGTATGGAAAAGTGAATTTGCTCTGTAAACTTTTACCCAAATCACAATTAAAAAAAAAAAAGAGTGCCTTTTAGGTCAGGGAAAGAATAGGACTAGAGACAAGAGTGTTTGTTTGAGGGGAATAGGAGTAAGAGGGAGTGTATTAGTTTCTTGGGGCTGTTGTAACAAAGTACCACAAACTGGATGGCTTAAAACAACAGAAATTTATCCTCTCAGCTCTGGAGGCTAGATGTGTGAAATCAGTGTGTTGCCAAGGTTGGTTCCTTGTGGAGGCTGTGAGAGATAGTCTGTTCCATGCCTCTCTCGTCACTTCTGGTGATTTCTTGCTATCCTTGGCATTCCTTGGATTGTAGGTGCATCACTCCAATCTGCTTTTGTTGTCACATGACCTTCTTTCATGTGTGTGTCTTTGTCTTTTTTTTTTTTTTTAAGGATACTAGTCATGTTGGATTAAGGCCTGATTTACTCTAGTATAGGAGCTAGTATAATCTAATGTTAATGAATTACATCTGCAAAAACCTTTATTTCCAAATAAAGGTCATGTTCACAGTTGGGGGGGTAAGGACTTGAACATCTCTTTTTGGGGAAAAAATCAACTCTATTATAATAGAGTGATGTAATCAGAGCTGTGTTTTTGGAAGAATAACTTGACAGAGATGTAGGCTGCATTTGAGGTGGCGGCTGGGAAACTGATTAGGAGATGGTTGCCATAGCTCAGGGAAGAAGCAATAAGAGCCCTAACTGGAATGATGCTTGTAAAGATGGAAATAAGGGAAAATGAGTGGAAGAGATTATGATGAGATCTCTAGGAAGAATCAGCTGATAGGATGTGGGAGCAGAGGGGAGAATCTGAGGTTTGGAGTCTCAATAACTAGTGCTGGCTTTTAACTGCTATTTCTGTATCTATATCTCCATCTGTAAAATACGAATTTAAATGTCTTTTATCTTCCTGGTTGTGCTGTGAGGATTTAGGGATAAAATGAGATATTAGTTGTGAAAATACTTTTGGAAGTGATGATCCTATACAAAAATATAAGATAATTATTTTTGTGGGTACCCTTATTTTATAACCAAATTTCTGGAAATTATATCTTATTAATTTGTTATAAAATTAGAGATACACCCCCATCTCAATTCCTAACTTGGAATGTTGGCTTTTCAGAAACTAAAATTCCTCAATGTTTTCTAGATTCTAGAATCTCCTTTCTGCAACCACCCCAGTGTCTGTCCTCTTCGTAGAAACAATTTCTCTTAGGCCAAAGTATCTCCTAACTCCTATATTTTTGCTTTTCATGATAACTTTATTCCTTTTTCTTTTTTGTACTTTTTTTTTTTTTTTTAAGCTAAGTCTAAGGTTACTGAACATTCAGAGTAGAAATTAATATCTAAATAAAATCACTTTAACAGCCTCAGTATTTTGTTATATTTATTTTATTCAGTGTACAGGGTTTATGTTTATTTTAAAGGTTGGCTTCAATTTTTTTGATGGTGAATAAATTAGGAACAAATATAACAATTTTTATCAGGTACCTTTTGTATACCAACACCATTCTAGATTTGTGTTACTCTGTGTACAGTAGGAGATATTAAAGAGTATGTGACATGGTGCTTATTTTCAGGAAGATTATAGTATTTAAGGTTTGAAGACAGGATTCATCATCATGGAACAGAATATGATACAAGTATCAAAGTATATGCTTTTATGAAGTCAAGAAAGATTTAATGTGGACCAGACTAATTAGGAAAGGTTTCATAGAGCAGAAAGGACTTGAAAAACAGGTGCATAAAGAAGAATAGGTAGAGTGTTCCAATTAGGATGCATATCATGATCACAAGTGAAAAGGTAGAAATGAACACAGGCCTGTTCTGGGGGTAATGATAAATGCTTTAACTGGACAGAGGGTATTTATTGTATAGTGGGGGGGATAAGTTTGATTAGCTTGGTGAGGTGGGCTTGGATGCCTGGAGTTTAAATTTGATCTGAACAGCAAGTCATTCATTCAACAAATATTTGAGTATATTACAGGTAATATATTAAGGAGCGTGCAAGGCACTGATGGTACAAGCAAAAAGCTTCCCTGCCCTTAAGAAGCTTAGAGGGTAGTAGGGAAGAGCCCTAGGGAGAGTAAATGGGAAAAAGGTGGGAATTCCTAGAACTTAATTAATCCATTTGCTGAACTGTAAACTTAACTTCTGATTTTTTTTTCTTCTTTAATGAATCAAAGATTATTCTTAATTTATTTTAAGGAAATTTCCCTTCCTCCTTTTTGATAGATAGGCTTTCCTTTTGGATATAGCTTAGTATGTATGTATATGCTGTATTTTGTTTGAATTTAATCTTTTGAATGTATACTTTATGACAGGGAATATACCAAGCTAACTTGTTATTCACAAACTGAGAAAAAAATGCCAGGTTTACTGATCTCCAAGATCAAGTTTTTTCTGTCCAAAGTGCCCTTTTGACCCAATCCTGCAAACTTAGTTTATTACAGAGTTGTTTGTAAAAGTAATCTTGTAATCAGATATGCAGATGTCTGTTTTTGTTCTAACATGAACTAAACTGAACCAGTAATTTAATCATTTGTCTATTAAAATAAAAATTCTTTCCTTGAAATGAACTAATTAGTTTGAGTTCCAAGTTAGTCCAGTTTGGTTTGACCTGTAATGTATGTCAATTAACAATGAATAGTAATGATAACTCATATTAAGATTTACAAAGGAGTATCCTAAAGAACAAACAAACAATAAAATCAGGTCATATGAAAAGGTTTTCATCTGACCAGGTGAAAACCTTTTCATTCTCAAAATTGTTTTTCAATTCAGTAAATATTTGAGGGTATATAACACCATATTTAGAAATATTTAATTGACCACAGTGTGGAGCTATAAAGTTTTTAAGACTGTGGAGTTGAAAATGTGTTTCTTGTTCTTTATTTTTTGAAACTGCAGTATTCCTTACATCTGAAAAGTACATTGCTTGATGAATTGTCAGTGAACACATCCAAATAACCAGTTCTTGTTCCTAATTTTTCCCCTCATGGATCTATAATACTGAAATTGTAAATTTGCTAAAGGTTGTATGTATTTCTTGTTTTATTTTTTGTTAAAAACAAAACAAAAAAGCTGGTAATGTGTTCCAAACTATTAATTAAAGCAGCATGTCATTTAAAGCTTCTTGAAATGTAATAATACTTTATTCTTTGCGGTGGGAGGTCCTTGATATTTATATTATCTCAGATAATTAGATTATAATATCCTGTTTTGCTCGAATCTGTTGTTTGCTAAAAACTGAAATTGCTACTATATGTAAGGTGTGATTTCTGAAGATAACAAGAGTGAATTGATATCTAGTTTGTAAGTTTGAAATTTAGTCAAATTGATAGAATTGCTTAAAAAGGATACTATGTTAAATATTTATCATATTCTTAGGTTAATTTCAAGTAGAAACAGTCCCCTTAATTCCTAAGAATCGCTACCTTTGTGTGAATTTGGCCTGCTTGTAGCTGTGAACTAGATTCATTTGACTAGCAGCAGATATACACCTTGAACCTTCTTCCATGTTCCTGGTGGGGTGGGAGTGATGCTTAAGATAGATTAAGTTTATCTAGAAAATTGTAAGATGCTCTTGCAAATACATTGTAGAAGAGCAGTCTGCCAATAGCAGGTAATAGGAATGGGTCCTACAAGGGTTATCTTGTGTTGAGGTGCTGCCCTGGAAGCAGTGGTTTCTCTTGCAGACATTTGAAAAGAGTTCACATTCTGCTATCAGTGACTCACCAAAGGCTAGTATCTTCTTTTCCTGTGTCTTTCCAACTGGAATGTTTACATACCCTTCAGGGCAGTGTTAAACAGCAAAAGCAAATTGGGTCTTTACTTTCAAATCAATATTTGTATAATTATATAGCTGAATGGAATTGCAAGCCTAGACATCTATAATATTAATCTACATCTACTGGAGCATATTACAGCAGTTAAATTTGAATTTGCTGTTTAACATCTCTCTGGCGCAGCAATGCGTGACTGTAAAGGAGGCTGTTTTTGTTTTATAGCTGTAACTGTCCTGGTGCGTGACAGCTGCCCCAAAGGTATCCCCCTTTGATTGCCTTCTGTTCAGGAGCTTTCAGTGTTAGTGTTACATCTGGAGCCAGGTGACTAATGAGTTACTTATTCCATAGCAGATGCCACTGGCTAAGCCAAAAATAAGTGGCCTATTGAAATAGGAATTCCTCCCCACAAAACTCTCATCTGGAGTGATGAACATATATCCAGAATCCCGGGATAGGCTCCTCATCATTTTCAGCTGGATTTGCTCATAGTTCAGCTAGTTCTTTAGTTACGTACTTGGAGTAAAGCTAACCACAGGACTCATTTATTAGAGCATTTATACTCTGTCTGGTGCTTGAATTATTAAAGTTTCCCTTTTTCCTCAGAATTCATCCAGTTGGCGAAGGACTTTGAGGATTTTCGTAAAAAGTGGCAGAGAACAGACCACGAGCTGGGGAAATACAAGGATCTTTTGATGAAAGCAGAGACTGAGCGTAGCGCTCTGGATGTTAAGCTGAAGCATGCACGCAATCAGGTGGATGTAGAGATCAAACGGAGACAGCGAGCCGAGGCTGACTGTGAAAAGCTGGTGTGTATTGTTTCCTGTGCTAAGACTTGCAAGAACTATGATAGTGTGGGAGGAGAAGCCAGATACACCCCAGTTTCTTCTTCTACATTAAAGAACTGAAAACGACCTGTCCATTGACAACTTACTGGAGCTGAAATTGCAGCCTGGGAACCAGTTCTTCATAGGTTGAAATCAAATTTTTTTTCTCCTTTAGACTTGAAAGTACTACTTAATAGATAAGACTTCAAGTGAGAATTTAAAGAGTTAAAATTAGAGGGGAAATCCTATACTTGATCTGTCACAAATATTGGCCATTCTTCATTGTTGATCATAAGTGCTGTTCAGAATATCCTCATCCTGACATCAGTAGCTGGTAGTTTGTTATTGATACGGGCAAGACAACTCTAAATCTTTCATCACTGCTCTCTAATTCAGAATAAAGGGCTAGATGTATTCAACCAGTGGAGCAATGTGACTGACATAGAGCACTATCATTTTGATATACCAGCGTGGGTCATGGTGCAAAGGAAAGCCTTTACTAGGAGGGACTAATCCATCTTGGTATGGTGTTAGATGCCTCAGTAAGCTTAAATTGTCTGGTTCCAGTACGTAACAGCTTTGTATCCATTTTAATGCATTTTGCTTCACCATTTAGAAAGGTGGGTGGCTGCTTTGATCCATAGTAGAAGCCAATAATTGTCCTGATAAAATCACTGAAGTGTTTTTGCTATGCAAAATCTATTTTGGGCCTCTAATTTTGCATTACTTGCCTTTTGGATTAACAGTTTGATCCAGAGATCTTGTAGCAGAAACTCACTATTCTAAATGGAGTTCATTTTACCAGCCAGAAATCAGAGACACAATCTGGGCTTGATGTGAATTAATATGCTATTGGTGTCGCAGTCTTCTTGAAGGTCCATTTGCATAATGCTGTATTTTAATGTCTTCTGGCCTGCTTGTCCCATAAATTTGAGGTGAAGCTTTCTCCCCTGGCTAGTTATGATGTTCTACTCTGCTGTGGTCTGTAGGAACGACAGATTCAGCTGATTCGAGAGATGCTCATGTGTGACACATCTGGCAGCATTCAGCTAAGCGAGGAGCAAAAATCAGCTCTGGCTTTTCTCAACAGGGGCCAACCATCCAGTGGCAATGCTGGAAACAAAAGGTGAGGAACTGTATCTGTTGTCACTGATCACAAACAACACAGCTGTCAGAAGTTCACAAATATAGTGCTGCTGGAATGTGTGCTGGATAAAGCAGAATGATTTTGGGGGAAGGGTGGGAAAGAAAGGCAGTGGGACCTCCTCTCTATTTTAAAATTTTTCCTTAGGAAGTTGTTTTACCATGGGTAAAATTTTGATGTTCATGCTAACTTGCACATCAATAACTAATCCTGCACATTGCTAAGAAACCTAAAGGTGAAAGTGGCAGTTCAGCAATACTTTCAGTGTTTCCTCTCCAGAGAGCTCTTGTACTCTACTAGGTTAGAAAGGCTTCTCTGAGCCAAGACCAGACAATAATTTTGGTTCCACTGCATCACCATTTAAAATAGTCTCAGCCAGGCTTTGAATTTAACACCCCTAATACAATAAGTAGAGAAAGGTCAGCACTCTTAGAGCTACTTATTTTGTTTCCTGGTTGTTTTATGGGGAATCTTTATAAGTAAGAAGATGTACAGACTTACGTAATTTCTTAAAAATCCAATGCTTGGTAATACTCTTATAGGAAGCAACCACAGCTGGGATCAACTTAAACATCACTCTTCTACCTTGTGAATTTTTAGTAGCCTACAGTACAAACTCAGAGAGTAGCACCTATATACCTGACTGTAACTTTCAACTGCTGTTTTGAGGCTTTTGTTAAAAAGCAACTCTGCTACATATGTGCTCATGCACATACACTTATTCCCCCATGAAAAACATAAAAAGCAACCCATCACAGCTAGGATTTGCTCTTGCAATTCTCATAGAGAAGATATTGTAAAATTCCTGATGTTACCTGACCAGTGGGACTTCTGAGTGATAGTGGGTCTTTCTTTCCATACTCTTCTGTGCTAACACTGTATTGTTTCACTCATCTAGACTGTCGACCATTGATGAATCTGGCTCCATTTTATCAGATATCAGCTTTGATAAGACTGATGAATCACTGGTAATGAACATTTGATTTCTGAAAATTACCTACTTTTCTTCCCCCTGCTCCCTCAAGAGCATCTTTCCTGTACATCCTTTATTACTATTTTATAGTTGATGTGCTATAGATTCTAAGCTAGCATTTTAAAATATAGAAGCTATAGCATTTTAAAATTCATATACAAGCTACAAGAGACTTGTTTATCAATTTCTGGAAATGTGAATATAGAATTCAGGATTTGTCATGAGGTTACTTTTATTTAAAGGATCTGTGAGCTGCATGTGTTAATTAATTTTATTTTGACTTATTGAAACCCTAGTTAATAGTCAGAAAATCAGCAAGTCTGCATCTAGACAGTTTATTTGCTGCACTTTGGTTGAATAGACTTGTGCCTTATTTCTGAATTAGTTTGGCTCTTGAGGAGAACTTAGCCTTACTTCACAATTAAAAGGAAACAAATACCCTGTGACTTTAACCAGAAGATTGAGAGTTTCTGTGTACTATGTGATGCTTTAATTAACAGTAGTTCACATGTCTAAACTCTTTGTTACTTTGCTTTCATAGGGCAGTACATTTCTTTTAACTTATAGTGATATTTCTACATGAAGGGTCATCTCCTGATACTTCAGTCTTTGCTATTCAGGAGACTGGTTGTCATGGATTGAATTGTGTCCCTTAAAAATATGTGCCAACTTGGCTGGGCCGTGATTCTCAGTGGTTCGCAGTTATGTAATAATGTAATTTAACTGTTAAGTAATGATCTAATCATCCCCCATGCTATGATCTGATGTGCTCAACCAATCAGTTGTAAGGGGGTTAGAGTGGGATGTAACATCCTTATTCAGGTCACAGCCCTGATCTAAGGGGTATTTCCCTGGGGTGTCACCTGCCTCGCTTTTTATCTTAACAAGATGAAAGGAGAAACAGTCAAGCAGAGAGGGAGTAACTCAGTGTGACCAAGAAAGAAGATCCATGAGTAGAACGAGTCCTTTGGACATGGGGTCCTTGTGCGGAGAACTTCTTAGACTCAAGAAGATTGATGGCCAGTCACATGAAGATCACCCAAGAGCAGAAGCTAAAAGAACAAAGACCTTCCTTCAGAGGGGAGAGAGAGAGAGAAAGAAAGCCTTACTCTAGAGCCAGCACCTTGAATTTGGACTTATAGCTTCCTAAACTGTGAGAGAATAAATTTCTGTTTGTTAAAGCCATCTGCTTGTGTTTCTGCTGTAGCAGCACTAGATAATTAAGAATTTGGTACTGGAAGACTGGCATGCAGCTCTAACAGATACCTAAAATGTGGAAGTGATTTTGGAATTGGAAGCAGCAGTCAAGAAGTCAAGTGTTACATTGGGCTCATCTGCTGCAAAAGATCTCTTTAAAGTGTTAAGAAGTGAAGAGGCCACTTTGAGGTCTCAGGTGAGCTGGACCCAAGCCATGGCATTTTCATTGATCTTGTATACATGTGAAAGCTGGGTAATGAATAAGGAAAACCAAAGAAGAATCAATGCTTTTGAATTATGGCGTTGGTGAAGAACGTTGAATGTACTGCAAAAAGGATAAACAAATCTGTTTTGGAAGAAGTATAGCCAGCCAGAATACTCCTTAGAATGAGGATGGTGAGACTTCATGTCATGTACTTGGGATATGTTATCAGGAGGGACCAGTCCCTGGAGAAGGACATCATTCTTGGTAAAGTAGAGGATCAGTGAAAAAGAGGAAAGACCCTCAGTGAAATGGATTGACATAGTAGGCTCAAACATAGTAATGATTGTGTGAGGATGATATAGGACAAGGCATGTTTTGTTCTGTTGTACATGGGGTTGCTATGATTCTTCATTGACTTGATGGCACCTAACAGCAGTAGTGAAAGCCTAGATTACCTTGTAGAGACTGTTGGTGGAATTATGGACATCACAGGCAATTCTGGTGAGGGCTTAGAAGGAAGTGAGGAGTATAACACTGAAGATGGCACAGATGGCGAGAAGCAGCAGCAGAGAAATGGCATCAGCAGAACCTGGAGACTGGCATGAGAAAGTGCAGGAGCTGACCCACAGAGTAAGAGAGCTGAGTATCTTTGGAAAGGAGGCTTCCTGGTGGAGTGGGGTATCTCTGGGCATTTGTTGGTAGAACTAGGCTTGGTGACCCATGGAGTGAGAGAGCTGAGTGGCTTTGGGCCAAGACTTACTGGTGGAGTGGGGTTCCTCCAGGCACTTACAGTAGCGCTAAAGAGCTCTGTAACACTTGCCTGAGCAAGACAGGCTGACTAGCCTGAGAAGTGTAGAAGCCAAGTAAACAGACAGAAGCTAAAGAGACAAGGAGCATGGGAGAGGGGTCTCAAAGGGTGGGAACCATGGCCTCTTGGGTTTCAAAGAGTCATTTCTTTGCCAACTCAGTTCTGGAGTATGAGGCTGCCTCCAGAGTGTGGGGCTGCTGTTCACAAGTACCACGGGGGTGGGTCTGGGTCTGAGCGGGTGGCTGTTTTGCCCAAGGGACAGAAGAATGGCATTTTTTGGGGCTGAGGAAGTGGGTTGCCACTTAGTTGAACTAGGAGAATGGGACCACCCAAAGCTGAGGGAGAGAGTTGCCATCCTGGTGGGCCTGAAAGGTGGAGCTGAAGCCCAGGGCTGAGGGGCCTCTACCCAGAATCCAGAGAGTGTGGCCAATACCCAGAGTCTGGAGGGCAAAACCATTGCCTAGATGATCTCAGAAAAGAGAAAATTATTTTAAAGCCTTGACAGCTAATATAAATTGTTCTGCTGTTTTTTTGACTTGGCGTAATGCCTGTTACCTTTCTTGGAAGTTGTCAAAAATGAAATGGAACACATAAAGATTGATATCCTCGGCATTAGTGAGCTGAAATGGACTGGTTTTGGCCATTTTGAATCAGACGACCATAGGATCTTTTATGTTGAGAATGACAATTTGAAGGGGAGTGGTGTGGCATTCATTATTGCAAAGGATGTTTTAAGATCTGTCCTGAAACACAGTACTGTCAGTGATAAGATAATGTACATAGGCCTACAAGGAAGACCAGTTAATACTATTATTATTCAAATTTACACACCAACCACCAAAGCCAAAGATGAGAAAATTGAAGATTTTTACCAACTTCTACAGTCTGAAATTGACCAAACATGCAATCAAGATGTGTTGCTTATCACTGATGATTGGAATGCAAAAGTTGGAAACAAAGAAGAGTCACTGGTAGTTGGAAAATTTGGTCTTGGTGACAGAAATAACGCTGGAGATTGCATGATAGAATTTTGTAAGACTTATTCATTGCATATACCTTTTTTCAACAGCACAAATGGTGGCTATACATGTGGACTTCACCAGATGGAGTACATAGGAATCAAATTGACTACATCTGTGATAAAAGGCGATGGAAAAGCTCAATATCTTTAGCCAAAACTAGGCCAGGAGCTGATTGTGGAACAGACTATCAACTGCTCATATGCAAGTTCAACTTGAAGCTGCAGACAATTAAAACAAGTCCACGAGAGCCAAAATATGAACTTGAATATATCCCTCCTGAATTTAGAGACCATCTAAAGAGTAGATTTGATGCATTGAACACCAGTGACCAAAAACCAGAAGAATTGTTGGATGACATCAAGAACAT
>NW_006921632.1:1506030-1512232 GCF_000298275.1 Orycteropus afer afer
ATTCCAGAACACTTGATTGTACTCATGAGGAACCTGTACATAGACCAGGAGACTGTTGTTTGAACAGAACAAGGGGACACTTCATGGTTGAAAATCAAGAAGGGAGTGTGTAAGGGTTGTGTCCTTTCCCCATACTTATTCAATCTATATGCTGAGCAAATAATCTGAGAAGCTGGACTATATAAAGAAGAACGTGGCATCAGGATTGGAGGAAGAATCATTAACAACCTGTGATACGCTGATGACACAGCTTTGCTTGCTGAAAGTGAGGATAACTTGAAGCACTTGCTGATGAAGATTGAAGAATAGTCTGTAGTATGGATTACCCCTTGCCAAAGAAGCAAGGAGGTTGCATATTATGACCTCCTCTAACCCCACAAGAGGAAGACAGAATCACCATCAGTAGCCCAACGCCTATTCCTGTGGGGCCAGACATGCTGCTTCCCTCCAGCCCTTTCATCAACCCTAATACCAACCATTCCTCCGCAGCACCCACCACCTCTCTGCTGGGTTCAATAATTTTCTGCATTGGCCACACAGAACTCACAGATTATGGGGTTTATTAGGGAAGCACCAGACTACAATTCAAGTTCAGGAACAACGCTCAGTCTCTCTCAGCCCACTGTCTCTCAGCCAACACTCTCTCAGTCTCTCTCCCAGCAGTGCATGTTTCTTGGTGTCTCTCCTTCAGCCGCGTGTGTCTCTCAGGAGCGTGTTTCTCTCAGCAGCATATCTTTCTCAGCCAATAGTCAGAGAGACTTCTTCTGCCCATAGAAGGGCTCCTTTTGAGCCTGGAAGAATGACCACTAACCAGTCCCAACATCAGAATTCTATACACCTGAGAGAGAGAGCGAACTTCCCAGAAAATTGCTTTATGCTGCTCCCAACAGAAATACCCCAAGTGGATAACTTTAACAATCAGGAACTACTCAGTTGCTGACAGCAAATTCCACCACAGAGTTTATAAAGACTTATGGCTAGAAAAGTCACACTATGTATTTTACTACACCGTACACCTCAATATAAAGAAAACAAAAATCCTTACAACTGGACCTATAAGCAGCATCACGATAAATGGAGAAAAGATTGAAGTTGTCAAAGACTTCACATTGCTTGGTTCTACAATCAATGCCAATGGAAGTAGCAGTCAGGACATCAGACAATGTATAACACTGGGCAAATTGGCTGCAAAGGACCTCTTTCAAGTGCTGAAGAGCAAAGATGTCTTCTTGAGCAGTAAGGTGTGCCTGACACAGATGATAGTATTTTCATTTGCCTCGTATGCACGTGAGAGTTGGGTGATGAATAAGGAAGACCGAAGAAGAGTTGATGCTTTTGAGTTGTGGTGCTGGGGATTGCTGAAAGTACCATGGACTGCTGAAAGAACTAACGAATCTGTCCTGGAGGAAGTGCAGCCGGAATGCTCCTTGGAAGTGAGAATGGCCAGACTTTATCTCACCTACTTTGGTTATGTTATCAAAGGGACCATTCCCTGGAGAAGAATGTCGTGCTTGGTAAGGTGAAGGGTCGATGAAAGAGGGGAAGGCCCTAAACAAGATGGTTTAACACAGTGGCTGTGGCAGTGGGCTCAAGTATAGCAAGGATCATGAAGCTGGCACAGGACCAAGCGTTGTTTCGTTCTGCTGTGCACAGGGTTGCTATGAGTTGGAGACAACTTGACGGCACCTAAAAACAACATCCTTTCCCTCTAACTTTTCCCATTTGTGATGAAAATGTCTATCCTGTGCCTGTTCCACCATTGTGCTTTGGAAGTAGATAACTTCCATTCTAGATTCACAGATGAAGAAGAATTTTGCCCCAGAATGGAGTTTGGATTTGGAGTTGATTTAGGCTTTTGGGATGATATGATGGGGTGAAAATGACATGGATTTTTTTGGGCCAAAGGGTGGAATGTCATGGATTGAATTGTGTCCCTTAAAAATATATGTCAGCTTGGCTGGACCATGATTCTCAGTGGTTTGGCAACTCTGTAATGATGTAATTTGGCAGTTACGTAATGATGTAATCATCCCCCATGCTATGATGTGATGTGATCAATCAATCAGTTGTAAGGGTATTAGGGTGAGAGGAAATATCCTTACTCAAGTCATGACCCTGTTCTAATGTAAGGGACATTTCTCTGAGGTGTGGCCTGCATCACATTTTATCTCAACAAGAGATAGAAGAAGAAACAAGCAGAGAGGGAGGGACCTCAGTATGACCAAGGAGGAACAGCTGGGAGCAGATTGCATCCTTTGGATCTGGGGTCTCTGAGCTGAGAACCTCATAGACCCAGAGGAAGATTGATGTCAGCCACATGAAGATTGCCCAGGAACAAAAGCTAAAAGAGGCAAGGACTTCTCTTTCTCTCTCGAGAGAAAGCCTTACTCTGGAGTCAGCACCCTGAATTTGGACTTGTAGCGTCCTAAATTGTGAGAGAATAAATTTGTTTGTTAAAGCCATCCACTTAGGGTGTTTCTGCTGTAGCAGCACTAGAGAACTAAGACATTACTGTTTCATTAGTTTGTGTATCTTTCTTCTAACAGCTATCAAATAAAACAGTAAATTAGTGGAGGTTTTTGGTTGGTTTTTAATGTTAGCAAAACAAGTGGCAACTACTTGTTACATGACTAGGATTTTTCTGTCCAAATTCAGTTGTTTGACTAGGGAAATAATTGCTATTTCATAGATAGGAAAATTAGGTATCACCTTTTTTAAATAAGGAATGATATTGAATAGGTTTATGGTATATAGTAAAACTAAAACATGTTATTAGCTAGTTTTGGAGCTATACCTATTATGTGATACCTGTTGTAATGGAAGCTGAATTGTACAATCGTAGCTAGATTATTCAAACATGAACCATTATTCAAGTTTATTAGCTTAAACTTATTTAGCTAAGCTACTACTTGCTATATACAACTTCTGTTTCTGGATATTTTGTTTTTAGGAATGATCAAAAGTAAGGAAGTCACAGTTAGCTGTTAAAAATAATTGCAAATGGTTAAAATAAGTGAAGTGAAACCAGACCAGTAAAAGACAATTTTTCAGTGGTGAAGATCTTTTTTAGGGCCAAAGGAAAAGGAATGGTTGAGAGACATAAAACTTAAACCAGAACTGTTTAAATGGCAACATTGTGCAGACCATCTGTTAGATAGTAGCAATCCCTTGAGGGCAAGAATCACATGTAACACCATCAGTATAGTGCCTAACATTCTGTAAGTTCTAAAACTAATTACAAAAATAATCAGAAATAAAAGACCAGGCATCAGATGTAATCACGACAGAAGCTGATTCTTTAACCTTTTCTTGCCCCTGTGGTATTGATTCATGATTCTATTATAATAGCTTCAATTTTTGAAAGAAAGCATGTTAACTTGCTATAGCTCTATTGCTGCAACAATTGAGATCTTCCCTCCTCCCTCCCCAAATTACAGAAGCTTTTAAAGTTAGCTGTAAATTTGTGCAGAGTTTAGGGGAGATCTATCTAACCAAAGAAAGAAATTAATACAATGTTAATTGTCAACAGGATTGGGATTCTTCTTTGGTGAAGACTTTCAAACTGAAGAAAAGACAAAAGAGAGTATGTTGGTTTTCATTATTATTATTTTTTACAAAGTAACATTAAAAGAGTTTTTTCTGGGTATTTTGCCATGATACCATATTTGTGACAGACTGTTCTAGCCATTGTTAGACACGTTACAGATGAATTCATATTAGGAGGATAGGTGCATAGTAAGTAACTGAGGGGAGTAACAGTAAGGATCCTGTCCTGTTTTACTGGTCTGGGCTGCATTTCAATTCATTCATAGAGTGGAAGAGAATTTATGTAAGTTTGTTTTGAGTTGTATGAATTTTTATGCAAGACTTTTATGCTCTAGTGTGAGCTTTGGATGAAATGTGTATATAATGGGATATACAGAGACTATCTGTGTGTGCTTGTTTAGGGTACATAATGTGTTTCCAAAGACTTCATATTCTCAGATAGGATTACAGTTCTACTTTTTCTAGTGCTGTCATCTAAATTTCTTTGAAGCTTGTTCATTTCTTTCGGGGCACCAAGGGCATTTTTGGGGTGGTACAGCTTAAGCTTCATATAGAGACTGGCAATAAGAGAGAGAGCACATTGTTATTTACTGTAGTCCTGGTCTCTAGGACTTGCATCCCATTTGTCTGATGGAATAATTTTATCTTCATTTCTTCAGATCTTCTACTTGGCACTAAAATTATTTGTCTTTGCCACCTCTCTAGCGCTCAAATAGCCGACAGTTTATTGATGGTCCACCTGGACCTATAAAGAAAACTCGTTCCATTGGCTCCACAGCAGATCAGGTAAGACTAGTCAGACTGAGTGAATTGTGATCTTGAACACACCAGAGATAAGTGGCCCCAAGCATTAAAAATCCTGAGTCAGCATTGTAGTGTTATTTTGAGAGAGATGTTTGATGAGAGTTTTTCTGTGTAATAGTATCCTTATCATCTATAGTGAATGAAATTACTTTGATTATGTAAACATCTGTCATCTTTATGTTTGATTCTCAGTTGTTTGTGTGTATATCCCTGTGACCTGTATTTTCTATTCTAAAGTATGAGATTTCAATTGAAGAGTGTTTTCAGATGAGGCCTTAAGTCCTGACCAAGATTCAGGAACTTTTCATCCACTCCAAAATACCCTGTAAACCCACTGCCATCGAGGCAATTCCAACTCATAGCATCCCTCACTGGGTTTCTGAGATGGTAAATCTTTATGGAAGTAGATTACCTAGTCTTCCTTCTGCAGAGTGGCTGGTGGGTTTGAACCGCTAACCTTCTGGTTAACAGTCACACGGTTGGCAGTCAAATGCTTTAGGCACCGCACCACTGGAGCTCCTTAAAATACCCCGTTGTTATTGTTGTTATTTGCCGTGGAGTCGGCCCCGACTCATAGCGACCCCTCCTTGGGTTTTCGAGGCAGTATCACTACGGTAGTAGGATTGCCCAACCTTCCTTCCGAGGAGTGGCTGGTGGGTTTGAACCACCAGCATTCTGGTTAGCAGTCAAGTGCCTTAGGCACTATGCTACCAGAGCTCCTAAAAATACCCCGTAGTAGAGGGAAAATAAGATTCTATATGTTTGCTTGCTTCTCATTGCTACTTTTGTTTCAGGGGAATGAATCCATAGTTGCAAAAACTACAGTAACTGTTCCCAATGATGGTGGGCCCATTGAAGCTGTGTCCACGATTGAAACTGTGCCATATTGGACCAGGAGCCGAAGGAAAACAGGTCCATTGGGTTTGTGACTAAATTGCTTGTGTCAGACACCTGGTAAAATTTGAGAGTTTTTCTTAGAAAGAAGCCTCCTGAGGTGCAGGGATTGGGTATTTTGGGTAGTTTCCACTGCTGATTAATGAGGGTCAGAGAACTGTTTGTGTTGTACCTTATTTTTATATTGCTGGCCTTGGCCTTGCCAATTTAGTGCATAACTTTTTTTTTTTTTTTTTTTGAGAGCTGTTGATAGTTACTTTTGGTTATGGTTACACAGAGTATTGCTTATCTACCAATTAAAATTTGTGGAAAAATTCAGAAGGAACGCAATACTTAAGATACAGAGCTTAATGCTGCTTGTTTTCTAGGTACTTTACAACCTTGGAACAGTGACTCCACCCTGAATAGCAGGCAGCTGGAGCCCAAAACTGAGACAGATTGTTCCAGCACTCCACAGAGTAATGGAGGGATGCGCTTGCATGACTTTGTCTCTAAGACGGTAAATCTAGGATTGCTCCTTTTTCTTTTGGAAACATAGTATTTTTAATTGTGAAAATAATATGTACTAGGAACTAATTTAAGTAATATAGAGTGTTGTAAAGGTAAATATACAATTTTCTTTCTTTCCGCCCAATCTCATTCTCCAAGGATAACTGCTGGTGACAGAAGGTGTGTATTTTTCCATTCTGTGAATAATATTAAATTAACAAAAGGAACTTTCCAGAAGCAATTGTTTTTGCTTTTTAGTGATTCATGTTTACATTTTATGGTTGAATATAGCACCTTAGATTTTCAAAACATTTTAAGTTTGGGTTATTTGAAACCCACACAAACTGAAGCTTAACAGAATTAATTTGAGTCATTTGACAGTGAGTAGCAGATTTATTTATTTGCTCAGCATATAGATTGAATAAGTGTGGAGAAAGAATACAACCCTGACGCACTCCCTTCTTGATTT
>NW_006921632.1:1525677-1529704 GCF_000298275.1 Orycteropus afer afer
GATGATGGGCTCGAGTATAGCAGGGATTGTGGGGCTGGTGCGGGATCGGGCAGTGTTTCGTTCTGCTGTGCATGGGGTCGCTATGAGTCGGAAATGACTCGACGGCACTTAACAACAACAACAACAAGCAGATTTAACATCCAGCTTTTCTGAGACCTTGTTGATAAGTCCACTACTCTATACTGCTGCCTGATGAAAGCGGCTGAGTGATTTAGGCAAGTCAATCTCTTTTTGCTTCTGTTTCTTCATCTGTAAATGAAGAAAACAAAACCCATCTTTTGGGATTATTGTGAGAATTACATAAGTAAATATGTATCTAGGTCTTAGACAGTTGTTTGGCACATCCTGAATGCCCAGTAAATATTTGTTGATGATAATTTTGAACAAATAATCCCTGACTTACAATGTATTTTTTGCACATTCTTATTGTTAGTGATACGTACTATATACAGTGTTGCTGTGCATAATTTGCTGATGTTATTCTCAGATGTTCAATTTTATGAGTTACTGTTCAAAATGCTGCTGTATGGTGCTATATACCAATGAAGTTGGTATTGGGAGTCCTAAAAGATACAGACTTTGGCAGTGTTCAACTCTGACAACATAGGACAGTTGAATTGTGCATGTGCCCGATAGCTAGTATGACTGTGACTTCATTGTTATGACACTGATACAGACTTCATTGATACTGATAATAAAAGCCAATAATAATGAAAACTAAAAAAAATTGAGGTATTCGATTTACGTCAGATCAAGTTATAGCCAAGTCATCAGAACAGAAACACATCGTAAGTTGAGACCTACTTGTAATGCCACTCTGTTCCTTTTGCCCTGTTTTATCTTCAGGTTATTAAACCAGAATCTTGTGTTCCATGTGGAAAGCGGATAAAATTTGGCAAGCTGTCTTTGAAGTGTCGAGACTGTCGTGTGGTCTCTCATCCAGAATGTCGGGACCGCTGTCCCCTTCCCTGCATTCCTACTCTGATAGGAACACCTGTCAAGATCGGAGAGGTAATGCTCATCAGAGTCATTCTTGTTCTATGGCTTCTTTAGGATTTTAAAGGCTTAATGTTAGTTTTTGGTCTGAAATTAATGACGTCAAGTATAAATCCCTTCTACAACTAATGACTAAAAATTGTAAAATGTTAACTCGTTATAGAGTTCTATCTGGGTTTCTCTGTTTAATACCTTTTAGAACCAAACTCCTCTCCCTTCTCTTCATTTTTCCTTCTCTCTTTTCCCCTGTTTTCCCCATCCTGTCTGCTAAAGGGACAGGGAGGCTACAACTTCTGACCTCCCTTAACCCCACAAGAGGAAGACAGAATCACCATCAGCAGCCCAGGGTCTATTCCTGCAAGGCCAGACATGCTGCCTTCCTCCAGCTCTTTCACCAATCCTGACACCAACTGTTCCTCCTGCAGCACCCACCACCTCTCTTCTGGGTTCGATAATTTGCTGCAGTGACCACACAGAACTCACAGATTATGGGGTTTATTAGAGAAGCACCAGGCTACAATGCAAGTTCAGGAACAATGCTCAGTCTCTCTCAGCCCGCTGTCTCTCAGCCAACACCCTCTCTCCTAGCAGTATGTGTCTCTCTCTCAGCAGTGCATGTCTCTTAGTGTCTCTTTCTCAGCAACGTGTTTCTCTCAGCAGCACATCTTTCTCAGCCAGCAATCAGAGAGACTCCTGCCTCTAGGAGGGCTCCTTTTGAGTCTGGCAGAGTAGCCAAACTAACCAATCATAACATCAGCACCTGAGAGAGAGCAAACTTCCCAGAACATTGCTTTGTTCCGCTTTCAACAGAAATACCCCAGGTGGGTAACTTTAACAATCAGGACCTCCTCAGTTGCTCATAGCATATTCTACCTTGGAGTTTACAAAGACTTATGCCTAGAAAAGTCATACCAGGTTATTTACTATACCACACTGTCCTATTTTGGAAAATTTCAAACATATGCAGAAATAGAGTGAGTAGTTCAATTAACTCCTGGTTCCCATCACCCAGCTTCAATAATTACTAACTCTTGTCCAATCTTGATACCCCCATCTCCACTCCCAACCCTGTCCAGTAGATTATTTTGAAGCAAATCTCCGTTATCATTTAATTTCATCTGTGAATATTTTTTCTTGTATATTAGAGACATTCCATACTAAGCTATTAAATTAAGATTAGGTTTGTTATTCCTGAAAATCATTAAAATCCATTAAGAAATTATTATTTATTTTACAACCAACATTAGCAGGAATCAAAACAAATGACTGCTGATACCAACTCCTCAGCAAAAAGTTACTTTTCTCTGATTTTATCCATTTATATATTTCATAACTTTAAAAATTTATTTTAAAACACACACACACACACACATACAGACACCACACATATCTCCAAAAATCAAACTTACTGCCATTGAGTCGATCCTAATAATGGTCCCCATCGGGTTTCCAAGGCTGGAAATCTTTGTGGAAGCATACTACTTCATCTTTCTTCCATGGAGTAGCTAGTGGGTTTGAACTACTGGCCTTTTGGTTAACAGCCAAATACGTTAACCACTATACCACCAGAGCTCTATTTCTGTGTGTGTGTATGTCAGTATGTGTGTGTTTTAAAATAAATTCTCTGTATTCTAATATAGAACCATGGAGTTCTCCTCCATAGGTAGATTTATTTCATGATCAACTGTAAGATGTATTAACTAATTTTTCTTATAAGAATAATTAAAATGAAAATGTTTTCATTTTTCAGAGTAATAAATTAGTTTATATTAAAGGCCTTACCTGTACTCTCATTATTGCTTACTCTCTAATGCCCTTTCTTGAGAAGAAAGGGAGATAGAGTTACAGCTGGGGGTCTTATTACTTGTTCATAAAAAAGTGTGGTATATGTCACCATAAATCAGTCTTGGTGTAGAAATAGGAAAAAAAAAATGGAAAGTCTCTGTTCTAATACATACTTTGGCAATAGGGATTTAAAGGTGTACATGATATCCCAGGCTGAGTACCCTATTTTTATGGAAATAATACATGTGTTACATAATTTTTAACATATTGTTCAACCTCCTTACGTATTAGTTTTGTGTGTGTGCTATGTGTGTTATAAGCATGCACACATTATTTACATGGGCACATTATATGTGGAAAAATATGGTATTAGGAGATTGGTTTCTTTACGTGTGGTCTTCATCTATTCATCTAAGTGGTTTAAATAATAATTTCAAACTCTTCCTCTTTTAGGGAATGCTGGCAGATTTTGTGTCCCAGACTTCTCCAATGATCCCCTCCATTGTTGTCCACTGCATAAATGAGATTGAGCAGAGAGGACTCACTGAGGTAAGAATCAGCCCCAGGAGAGTGTGAATTTATTATTTGTGTTAGTAATTAGGAGGTCCTTAAATAAAAGTATCATCTTAATAATAGACAGGCCTATATAGGATCTCAGGCTGTGACCGGACAGTGAAAGAGCTGAAAGAGAAGTTCCTCCGAGTGAAAACTGTACCTCTCCTCAGCAAAGTAGATGATATCCATGCAATCTGTAGCCTCTTGAAAGATTTCCTTCGAAACCTCAAAGAACCCCTTCTGACCTTTCGGCTAAACAAGACCTTTATGGAAGCAGCAGGTAAAGGCAGATCTTAATACTTGAATGTAAATTCCATGAATGCTGGAATTTTTCACTTTTCTGTACCGCTTTATACCTGTGCCTAGAACAATGCCTGAAACATAGTAGATGCTCAAATAGTTTAATGAATGAATAACTATATATAGTATTCCCTATGCTTGTCCTCTTCCTGTCTGAACTGTATTATCTAAGCTTCCTATCTAAACTGTATTTCTGATATTAAGTATTAAACAGAATTTTTTTTTTAAATTGTGATTTGGGTGAAAGTTTACAGAGCAAATTCACTTTCCATACATCAGTTCATATATGCTTTGTCTCATGACATTGACTATAATTTACCACAGTGCAACATCTCCCCTCCCAGTTTCTCCCTATAGTTACCTCTTCCCTGTGTCCTTCTATTCTCCCATG
>NW_006921632.1:1529970-1563888 GCF_000298275.1 Orycteropus afer afer
AGCCGGGCACCATCTAGTTCTTCTGGTCTTGTAGTCATATAGGCTGAGAATTGCATGGTGTACCAATCACTAGGACTAATTGTTTCCATGAACCTTTGTTCTTTTTTCATTCTTCTCTGGACGAGGAAAGACCCATTGTTGTTAACAGAATTTTTTGTTGTTGCTTTTAAAGTTTTTTTTGTTGTTGTTGTTTTGGGTCAATTCTTAGGTGGTTCTTTTGAACTTGGCTTCATCTTTCATTCCTTTTCTTCACACCCCATATCTGAACCATTGAGGGCTCTTATCAGCAGTCTTGTAAAATACACCTTAAATTTGGTATTTGTCACTCCTACCACTTCCATATCTCTCACACTGGAGTATTGGAAGAACCTACTAACTGATTTCCTGCTTCTACTCTTGCATTCTACAGTGTGTTCCTCATAAGCTACAGTGGTCCTTTTAATATTTAAATTACAGTGTTCCTTTTGTCCTCAGTAAACTTCAGTGGCTCCCTATCACTCTCAGAATAAAATCCACAGTCCTTAACATGACTCAAAAAAGTCCTAGATGAGTCACCCCCTGGTGATGTCTAACATAATTTCTTTTCAAAATTCTTCCCTTCTTTCCTTTTTCTCTAGTTACACTGTAATCCTTGTAATTCTTAGAACTTATCAAGCCTACTCCCTACTTCGAGACCTTCACATTGTTAGTGACTCAGCTGGGGAACACTCTTACCATAGATATTTGCATGGTTTGCTCTTTTACTTTTTTCAGGTCTCTCTTCAGGTATCTTGTCCTTAGAAACACCTTTCCTTACTGCCCTATTTAAAACAACAGCGTCCATCTTGCCTGCCCTATTTTGTTTATCATATGTATTGCCACCTGATACATACTTGCTTTTTTGACTCACTCCTCCAGTAGAATATGCATTCCATGAGGTATAGGTTGTTTAGTTGTGCTGTATTCTTAGCACTTAGAATAGTGCTTAGCATAGAGTAGGCCCTCAGATATATTTTATGAATGAATGGATATCTTCTTGTTAATTGTAGTCACTGCAGTCTTAGCACATGGGTTGCCAGGTGCTTTCCTAACTGCAGAGCTGATTTTTTGAAAGTTCTGACTTCTAATATTGAGCTGTTGGCCAGTATCCTGCTTGTTAATGAATCTAGAGTCTGAGGCAGACATGAACCTAATCAGAAGTTTCAGAAATTTACTGTATAGATGAGGCTTTGTGGTCGATAACTTGGAAGCCTGCTGTCAAGGGAGAGAAGTCTAGGCCTCTCGGTGCTTTCTTTTCATTTACAGAAATCACAGATGAGGACAACAGCATAGCTGCCATGTACCAGGCTGTGGGTGAACTACCCCAAGCCAACAGGGACACATTAGCTTTCCTCATGATTCACTTGCAGAGGTAAGTACAACAGAAACTTGTTTCTGGGAGTTAGAAAGTTTTCCAAGGGGAAGATAATGTAGGCTGGTTAAGATGGTGCATAAGGGGTGAAGTGTTCCTTACTGAAGTATTTTGGTCTGCGTTTAAGCAGAAGAGGAGTCTTCTAATTAAATACTCTTTTGCCTAGAGTGGCTCAGAGCCCAAATACTAAAATGGATTTTGCCAATTTGGCTAAAGTCTTCGGCCCTACAATAGTTGCTCATGCTGTGCCCAATCCAGACCCAGTGACAATGTTACAAGATATCAAGCGTCAACCTAAGGTAGGCAAGATTGAATATATGTGAATTTGTATTACAAGATAAACTGGGAATAAGATTTATCCATAGGATCTTATATGGAGAGAGTATGCTGGGAGGTTAGCCCTCAGCTTCACAAGTTTGCTAAGGTATCTGGTGCTTTTAGGTGGTAGAGCGCCTGCTTTCACTGCCACTGGAATATTGGAGTCAGTTCATGATGGTGGAGCAAGAGAACATTGACCCTATGCATGTCATTGAAAACTCAAATGCTTTTTCAACACCACAGACACCAGATATTAAAGGTAAGGTCTAAGGGGAGCACTTCTTAAAGGATGTGAGCTCTCTCCCTGCCTTTGTTAAAGCTGTTTGAAATGCATATTCTTCAATAAAAATTGAATTTATTTTGAAAATCCTAACATTACAGGAAAGTTTGTACAACTGTGCTGTTCTAATAACTTCATCTTTCTGAATTCTTCCTCTTTATTTATGTGATTGTATATAGATGTAAAAATAATTTAGATAGTTTGTTCTTATTTCACTTAGTGTATTATGAGAATGTTTTCTGTATTACTATATAATATTATATATCATTTTTATGGCTGCAAGCTATCATTTATTTAAAGGAGCTCTGGTGGCATAGTGGCTAAAGCATTGGGCCGCTAACCAAAAGGTTGATGGTTTGAACCCACCAGCTGCTCCACGGGAGGGAGAAAAATGTGGCAGTCTGCTTTTGTAAAGATCTATAGCCTCGGAAACCCTATGGGGCAGTTTTACTCTAATATTACTCACTATTTTACTCCTATAGGGTTGTTATAAGTCCAATTTTTTGTAGTTAATAAATAATGCTGCATTCATCTAACCTCTTTGGCATTGAGGCCTGTTCTTTCATTGTTGAAAGTTTCTTTTCAAGGGAGCATATTTTTGCTTCTAGTATAGGTAAAATCAAATGATCAGATGTTAGATTTGTGATGGTTGCTTAGTGGTCTAAATCAAGAACCAAATGTCAGCTATTCGTTGATTGGTTGCCTATGTGGTTCAAAAGATACACTACTGTGTTACAGAATGATGACAAAAATGGTCTCTTGGACTTTGCTAGGTCTCTGAGTTTAGCTCTTAAATGCTTCCCAAGATATTCAGCTTAAAACTAGCCACCTAGAATGGTGCTTTCTTTTTTTCCTTCTTTTAAAAATATTTCCAACTTGGATTGAAGTGAGTTTACTGGGGCCTGTGACCACTCCTGAGCATCAACTCCTCAAGACTCCTTCGTCTAGCTCCCTGTCGCAGAGAGTCCGCTCCACCCTCACCAAGAACACTCCCAGGTATGGAAATTGGCCTTCTTAGGACATAAAAGGTGACTGCTTCCTCAGACTTCTTTCCCATCATGCTGAAGCTTACTGAAAGAAAAGTAACTGGATCGTAGTTAGTCACCAGACTTTAATGGAAACTTGGAGCCATAAGGATCCATTTTTTAAAAAAGGTCTTTCCTCTTTCCCCTTCCTCATTTCAGGTGATCTTTAAGAGTGGCTTACAGGGTAGCTACTGCTCTGTAGAGCTTTCTACTTTGAGTTGCCTATGTCAAGTTATGTTATAATTGCTGTTTATTCACCAAATTTTATAGAATACTTTTTCATTTAATTCTCTTTTTTTAGATTTGGAAGCAAAAGCAAGTCTGCCATCAATCTGGGACGACAAGGCAACTTCTTTGCTTCTCCAATGCTCAAGTGAAGTCATGTCCGCCTGGTACTTCCACAGCATTTACCGACTACAAAAAAGGGCACACCTGTACCCTCTGCTCTGCAGCCTCCTGTACTCATTACTACTTCTAGCATTCTTCAAGCTTTTAATCAAGTTTAATTGTTCACGGGGGTTTATTAAAAATATGTATATCTCCCTCTCCTTCTTCTCAAGTAACATATCAACACCTTGTGCTAGTTGTTTCAAGCTTTTAGGTGGGAGATCTTTGCAGGAGTGGAAGGGGTAGTATGGAATTCATTGTGATTCTTCTTGGGGGAAGGGAAGTAAGGGGAATGTCCTTTGGCTTAAAGCCAAATGCTGCTCATGGAATGAGCTTTCTCTGATGTCTTTTAAAATTAATTTCCATGACATAATGACAGAAACTCTACCTCTTTGGTAAGACTGACTTGCATTAGGGTGGGAGGTGAGAGAGCAGAGTAAAGAAAGGGTTGGACAGAGCATTTAGGATGACTCCCTCTGAGAACTCAAAAGTTCCTCTTTTCCCATTTTGAATTGAGCTGTAGCATGGAGCCTTCGTGAAAACAGGATAGAGTGAGGTTGGAACTAGTGATGGAAGTATGCTTAGCTTTAATTTGGATTGATTAACTCTTCATAGTGCTAAGAGGCACAGGCTTGTAAATGTGATATTAAAACTTGTATTTATCTCTAGTGGGTCTCAGGCTGAACTTTGAGTTTGGTTGAGGTCAAAGCCAGTTTATTCTAAAGTTGAATTCATTCTGGTGATTGACCCTGTTCCATCTTTACCTTGTCCAGTAGAGCCCTACTTCTAAAGGTCAGTGTGCCATCTGTTACCCCAACTAATCATTAAAGTAGGCTGTAAGGGAAGATTGTCAGTATTTTGTGTGGCAAGGAAAGCCACAGTCGTTTTGTCTTTGCACTTTGGATGCTGAAATCTTCCCATGGAACATGGCTACATCTCCATAAATGTGAGCTTTTTCTTATTTCCATTATATGTCTATAAAAATGATTTCTTCTATTGAATGTTTCTGACCCCTATTGACTCTTGTCTGTAAAACACATATTTGGAAAAAAATAAATAGCTTTTTCAAAATGAGCAGAAGGTTGGCTTTCTTGTTTTGGAAGGTAACCTTCCAGGCCTTTTAGAAAATATTTTCCTTTGTGAAGTGTTTTGAGTTGATTGTTCATTTGTTTCCCATCCTCTGGACCAAAAGGTCAGCAGTTCGAACCCACCAGTTTTTTCTTAGGAGAAAGATGTGACAGTCTTCTTCGGTAAAGATTTACAGCCTTGGGAACCCTGTGAGGCAGTTCTACTCTGTCCTACAGAGTTGCTATGAGTTGGAATCGACTCAGTGGTGAGTTTGGTTTGGTTGGACCCTCCACCCTTAACTGCCACCACGCGGTTGTCTCTTCATTTCTTATTTAGTCTCTTTCATTATCTAAAGTGGAGTCCCAGATTTGTCCTATGACTGTTACCCTCTCATTTGAAGAAACTAAATAAAAAACAAAAAACAAACTTTTAAAACAAGTCTTGAGGGAACAGAATGGTGCAGATTTAAAAGAAAAGAAAATATTGGCTGGCTGGAGCCAGAGCTTCAAACTGGTTCATTCTGGTTTGACTTCATGCTGAGAATTTTCCTTTCCATCCCAGGTATACTGAATCAGAATCTATATTTTAAGAATCACCTGGGGGATCTTGTTAAAATGTAGATTCTGATTCAGTATATACAGGGTGGAAATGCAAGTCCTCAGCAAGAGGTTAAACTGGAATGAACCAATGAACCGTGCCTGAGACATCCTTCACTGCTGGAAGTGACTCTGGAGTGAGCTGGGATGATTAACTGAGGGCACCTGCACTTGGAACTCTGACGATGGTGAACAGAATGTATCTGAGATTGAACGTAAACAGTTGCAGGCTTAATATGTAACTGTGGAGAGAGGAGGCAACCTGCTGGCTTTTCTCCCAGGAGGTGGCAGCTCTCACAGCAGGTCCCAGCTGCCTCAGCAAATGGACAGCAAATGGGTCCCATCTCCCCTTATCCTTTTTGACACACACATGCCTGCTAGTTTTTTTTTTCTTGAAAACTATGTCCTAGATCCTCTCTCTTAAGTCTTTGCAAGCCTTAGTGTTGGCCTGGCTCCATTATTTGCTGTTCTGTTGTATCTCCCCAAGGTGCATTTTAAGTCACTAATGTAGAGGAAGTAAATGGATTGTATAACGTTAGTTGAGGCAAGACTACCCTATGCAGGAACTGATGGCCCATTAACCAAAAAGGAGATGGTCCTGTGTGTCAGATGTTGGCAGACTGTTCAGTTTTTGGCCTAGGCCAAGAGACCTTAGCCGTGAAAATAATTCTGATACTAGCTAAGGGAAATATGTACCCACCTTCAACTTCTCTTAACCGCACGTCATGTGGAACAGCTTGACTTGCGAGTGCTTTCTTGATTAAATTATGCTTCCTTGATACGAGATCTGTGGAAAGAAGTCCAGTGCTTTGGAGTGGCTGTTATCCCCATCTGCTCCCAACCCTTTCTGATCCTGCCTTTTATTCTACCTGTAATACGGTTTAATTTTACTATCACACTTGCTAATAACCAAAATCTTAAATAGTGGTTTTATCTCCAGTCTTCCTTCCATCAGTCTACATGAGACTCCCTAGTTTGATGTTTATTTAACTGGGCAAGCATTATATGGTTAGATTGAGCAGCAACAATTTGTATTTATTACTAGGTATTTAACAATTTTTCCTTAAAAAGCTGAATTCATTGCATGCAGAGATAGATGGGGGAATGACTTTTTGGAAATGGCCATGAGATTTTATATCTTGGGCAAGAAGGTATCTGAGTTTGAATGATAGAACTATTGAAGGTGCTCAGTTGATTTACCGTGTGGAAAAATAGTCATTTTTGGCCATGAACTGAACCTGCTTGTGGGATTGAACCAAAACAAAACACAACCAAACACACTGCTGTCATCCGAGTCATAGCAACCCCTCCTCGGGTTTCCCAGGTGGTATCACTATGGAAGTAGATGCCCAACCTTCCTTCCGAGGAGTGGCTGGTGGGTTTGAACTGCCAGTTGTCTGGTTAGCAGTCAAATGCCTTAGGCACTGTTCTGGTTACCTAGTGCTGCTCTGACAAGAAATATACCACGAATGGATTTGCCTTAACAAACAGGAGTTTATTCTTACAGTTTGGAGGCTTTAAGTCCAAGTTCAAAGTGCCAAGCTCTAGGGGTTGGGTGAACGCCCCTCAGCCTTTGGCTCCAGCTCTGCCTCCAACTCCCAGCCCACTGATGCTAGAGGCTTTTCTTCACTCAGACAGCTGCTGGCTGCTGAGGCTGCCAAGCCCAAAGTTGACAAGTAACAAGGCACAGTCCCACCGCAGGCCATTAATTCAAGTCCATTGTAAGTCCCAAGGTCGGCAGAGCACGGCAGGCTGCTGAGCAATGACACGGCCACATGAGGGTTCAAGGTGCCATAAGCTAGAGACCATTCCCAAAGCTACTGCTTATATACGGGAAGCAGACCACATAACCAAAGCAGCTACTCAGCTGCTTGTGGTAGATCCCACTATGGAGTTGATTGTCAGTCTAATCATGGGGAATAACTATTGCCAGCTGCCCAGCCACTCAACCAGGCCCAGCCAAGTTGACACAAAAACATAACCACCACAGGCACTATGCCACCAGAGCTCCCATGGCACTGAAAGGGGTCTTGAATTCTTAAATTCATGTTTAAATTGTTGAGCAGCACAAATGATAAGGAGAGCTGAGTGAGTGCAGAAACAAAGATAGCAGGCTTGCTGTTTTTATTTTGTTAAGGTGGCAAGCTTTGGATGTGTATATATGTGAGTGTGTATGTATATATGGTATATATATACATATACATATATGATACATAATTTTCTGTTGGAGACACATCTAGAAGACCTTCTGCTATGCCTGGCATGCTGAGTGGTTTTCCTCAAATCATGCATCACCTTTTTTTGGGGTGTCAGCATGAGTAGGGAAAGAGCTGTTGTGGAAGTCCAGATTTGAAAAGCAAGGGTGGCACAGAGTTCAGTGTTAAAGTCAGCATAGCTCACACAGTAGGTTCTCCATAAATGTGCTCTGATGATAGTCTTGGTGATGACTCAGGTTCCAGCCACTGATGCGAAAAGCTTTTAAGCCTGCAGAGTTGGAGCATGTTAGCCATTGTGCTTTTAATGTAAACAGGGTGTGGAGAATAGCTACTTAACCTAAGAACTTAGTCATTTTTTTTTTAATCTGTTCCCTGTAGCTGGTATATTTTGCAAATAAATGAAGGCACTAGGCCAGGAGGTCCCTAACTTGTGTAATTTATTAGACACTGGTTCTCAGAGCTGTATTTGTTGATGGTTGCTATTCATGAAGTCAGGCAGAAGACAGCTTGACGTCACCAGGAATAACCTTGTAGTATGTGGGAGCTTTGTCCTCTGCAGCCGTGTGGAATGGAGAAGGAGGCCACTCACTGTTCAGGGACTTGTAGTTGGAAACAGGGATTTTTCCTTTTGTCTTCTTTCTGCCTCTATAACTCTTGCCAGGCTTCATTTAGTTGCATTGTTTTTATATATAGCATTACTCTCTCATCTCACATAGTTGAGCACCATCTGTGTGCTAAGCCCAGACACATATAAATGGATATTTAGACTTCTAGTAAAGCATTTGCCAGTTAATATTTTCTTTGGTCATCAGTGAAGACAGAGAATTAGGAACCAGTTCCTCACAAAGCCTCTAGGAAGTTTAACATAGTGATTCACAATGTACGGCGTGTTTTCTTTGTTTATTGTCTTTGATCTCACCACAACCATATGTGCTGTACGGGGCAGATGATCTCCTAAATGGACAGATTTCAGAAAGGTGATTTGGCTCAAACTCCCACAAACTGGTAAGTAGTTTAGCTGGGATTAGAACCTGGGAATTACAAGGCTGAGCGTGGAGCTCAGCCATGGTGCTTGCTGTTTCAAACTTCTTCAGCATTGTGGGGCCTGTTAGTGTGTTTATTAGATACCTAAATGTTAGTAAATAGTCTTGATCCCAGTGTTATTTGTATCCCTTGCAAAGATCTTACTCTTTTGCAAAGTGATCAACTATTAAGTGCGCAAGGCTGTAGTGACAGATGATTGTTCACAATTCAGGAGTTTGCCCCATTTTGTGAATACTTTTATAAGTCCATTCAGTCTGTAGCCCTAAATTCCACAGAAGGCTGCATGAGATGGAGTTATGCTTTTAGTGGGGTGCAGGAACAGAGTAGGGAGCGGTGTTGTAGATGAAATCAGATCAAACGTGGGTCCCTGCCCGGTGCTCAATGAGGCCAAAACAGTTCACACACCGAGTGATTAAGAGGGAGAAAATTACTTAATGGAAAGCAGCAATGCAAGGAGACGGGCCAGTACCCAAATCTGACTCCGTGAATGGTGGTCGGGATACAGTTTTTTAAGTTTAAGGAGAGTGGGGTTATACATATTCATAAAAACGTAAGGAATTTGAGCGTGAATTAACTGAGGATTGGCTGAAGTTTCCTTCCCCTCAATTTAAAGAGACAGTCGATTTTTAATGCAGTGCTCTTGCACACTGGATGAGTCACACCAGCTTCCTGTCATCAGCTGATCGGGGCTTGGGCAGAAGGGAGAATGTCAGTTCCCAGCTACTTTGTTCCTGTTTGTCTCACTGCGCATGTCCGCGGGCCAAGGTTAATTTTCAAGTTCTCCTGAGACACATTAATGTATATATCACCTGTTTCTAGGGGGATAGCATGGAAAGAATGTGTAAATTGGCCTTTCATTCCATTCAGATCTTAAGGGACTCAGTTATCATGTTTACTTGTCTCCAACCAAGGTCCTATCTGTCTTAACCAGGGTAGGGGAATAGTTGAGCTTTCATCTTACTCAGTTCTTAAGGAACTGAGTTACCGTGTTTACTTACCTGTCTTCAACCGGGGATGCAGGCTGAACTTTGACTCCACTCGGTTTCATAGACATCAGCTGGTCTTTTCTAGGACTGACAAGCAACAAAGTCCATGCTTCCTCCTTCTGCCTCACTCCATGAAGTCTTTCCATTTGTTTATCAAAGGTTTAGCTAGCACTTTCCATTACTTGGGATACGAAAGTCAGACTCCTGGAGCTTGTAATTGAGATAGTTCTCTCAACAGATGACCCAGAATGAACTGCTGGGAAAAGCATTTGGGTGGGACAGGAGGATGGTTGGTGTTATTGTTCTGTAGAGCCTTGGTGAGCCAGTGTGGTTTTCTGTGTGGAAGGAGAAGGCTGAGCTGGTGTGAGTGCTTAAGGTGGCTCTGGTGGTAGTGTGTTCTTGGGCCACCAATGTGCATCCTGTGTGCTCTGAAGCTCAAAGCCAAGAACAGATCTCTGAGCCAAAGCCATGAGCCTGCTTCTAGAAACGTGTCAGCGGATTAGTTTATTGGCTTTCCCTCTGAGTGGCATTAGCTCTCACCCTGTCTCATGTTCACCGTCTGGCTTTGAGTTAGAAGTCTTTGAGTGATCGTTTTCAGCAGTCTACTCTGTGCCAGGGCTTTCTGAGGGCTGTTCGACTTTGTCCCCTCATCGACCCCAGGGCTCAGTGCTCTCCAAGAGGAGGTAGCAGTCATTCTGCTATGTCCATACCTGGGCTCAGAAGAATACTACCTTAGACCTCAGAGAGAAATCAGCTCATAGTAAAGGAAAATGATTCTGATAGTTAGTGGCCTAGAGGCTTTTTGCCATCAAGTCGGATCCGACTCATAGTGACCTCTCCTTGGGTTTCCGAGGCACTATCACTACGGAAATAGATTGCCCAGTCTTCCTTCCGAGGAGTGGCTGGTGGGTTTGAACCACCAGCTTTCTGGTTAGCAGTCAAATGCCTTAGGCACTATGCCACCAGAGCTCCCCAGAGAGAAATCACCTCATAGTAAAGGAGAATGATTTTGGTAGTTAGTGGCCTAGAGGCCTTTGATGTCAGAACTAACAAGTGCATCTTTCCTTAGGTGAGTTTTTAAGATGGAGTCGCTCCTGCCACAGAGAAAGCTTTTACTGCCTCTGAGATGATACAGTTTAGTAGAGAGAGACACACACTCACGAAGGGGTTGGGATTTTTCTTCCTCATTGGAAAGCAAAGCCTGGAGGTGGAGGTGCTTAAATGAACCATCTCCTCTCCTTCCAGGGAGCTGACTGCTCTCTCCTCCCAGGTTAATACACATTGACTGGGGCTAAACGCCTGATGCTCCTGGACAGAGTCCAGACCCTCAGCAGAGCAGCCACACTGTGGAGATACAGCTGCTGGCATTAAAGGGCTAAGCCCTTTCCAGCTGCTTTGCTTTAACGGGAACTGCCTGCAGTCGGCAGCTTAACGGAGCTGTCTTAGCCCGATTAGGAGGAAATGACTAATCTCTGCATCTTCTCATGACACAGCCCTGGAGGCTCCGGGGATGATATCTCGGTGGGGTGGGAAGTGGCTGGATAAATGGTATTGGAGTGCTGGGCTATTATCTCCTCAAAATTGCGTCCCAGCTTGGCATAGTTCGGTTTTGTTTTGCCTTCATGAAAAAAGTAGGTTTCTCTTCTGGGACATCCCTCCAGTAGTGGACTCTGTGGCACGGGGGAAAGGGGAGATGTTCACCATGGGGATGGCCTGTGTACTTAGAAACTGGTATAGCAAGAGATGTGTGGGTGCTCAAAGCATTCAAGGGTAAGGGTATTTTCTTCCTTTAGAGTAGGGAGAAGACTTGAAACCCTCCAATATTAAAACTGGAAAAGAGCCAAGATTTGAAAGAGAAATGATCATGTCATTGATTATAAGATGCACTTTGAAAAACCTACAAAAGCCAGAACTTGTGTAAAGTGGAAACCTATCAGAGAAGTAAAACTCAAAGGGATACCTCGGGGATATCGCAGGTACAATTCCAGACCACCACAATAAAGCAAGGCACGAATTTATTTGTTTCCCAGTGCCTTGAAAGGTCAGTATTTCAAACCCCGCAGCCACTCTTGTTTCTGTAAACATTTACAGCCTTGGCAACCCAATAGGGGTCACTATGATTCAGAAGCCATGCAATGACAGTGAGTGAGTACATTTAAAAGTTCTGTTTACATTATACACAGTCTGTTGAGTGTGTAATAACATTATGAAAAAGTTTGAAATATTGTGAGAATTACCAAAATGTAACACAGACACGAAGTGAGCACATGCTGTTGGAAAAATGGTGCTGATAGACTTGCCCTACGCAGGGTTGTTACAAACCTTCAATTTGTAAACAATGCAATATCTGCAAAATATAAAGTGGAGCACAATAAAATGTATGCCTGTATTTTCCGCTAACAGCAGTAGAAAAGCTGCACCCTGTCAAAGGCGGAACATTTGTTAAGACCTGGAAAAAGAGGCAGTCCTGTTGAGTTCCGGCTCTCACAGGTTTCACTGGTTTTTTTTTTTTTTTTTTTATCTCTGAGAATTGGAGTATCTTATTGGTGGCATCTTCCAAATATAATGTGGTATTTTTTCTTTCTTTGTGGCTCATAAAATAGTGATGCATTTTATATTTAATGTTGGAAGTGTTTGCTGTTCATGTGAGAGAGGCTGTGGGTCAGGGCAGATGTGGAAGCCAGGAACCTGATGTTGTCAGTGATACTAAAATAAGGAGTGCCTCCCCTTCCACCCCAAGTCTGAAGGAAGGTGCAGTGCAGGAAAGGCATGGAAGCCGAGGTTCAGCCCAAAGCTCTGGCCCAAAACAGTCGACAAGCAACATACAGAACAGGATCAGAATCTGGCCCAGGCATGACCCCAAGAGCCATTACATGTGACCCCTGAAGCAGGGAAGGAAAAACAAAACATCGTGAATCGATGCTATGACTAACATAATAGTCCCTCCTGGTGGAGGACTGAAACAGGGTGATTTAACACAACAAAAAAGATGAAGGAGTTAGATATTCTATTTGGCAGGTGGTTGGGAAAGATTATTGCAATTCTTTGTCCAATTTATTCACCAAATCCAGAATACCAGAGATACTGGGGGTGGGAGTGGAGCGTTCTTCCTTGAAAATAGAAGGCCATGGTTTGGGGACTAACAAAGGAAGGCTTGCGTCACAGGACTGATCGGAAAGTTAAGGAACCTGTTGTCCTGGGATGAGAAGTAGGCTAAAAATGCAATTTTCTTTAAGAAGATCTTCCTGTTGGGGTAGAGAGAGGTGCTCACATAGCTATGAAGTAATGTGTTTAGTGCCAGGATAGAGGTGGGGACAGAGCGCCTGGGGACTCAGAGGAAGGAGGGGAGGGAGCTGGAGGCTTAAAGAGCTTCAGGGGTGATGACATTTAAGCTGGATCTCAGAGGGTGAATAAGGCAGTTAGAGAGGACTCTGAATACTCAGGGCAGAGGAGTCCCCCCTGTTGTTCCAGAACTGAACACTCCTGACTGCTGTCCTGGCCTCTCCTCTGACCCCAGGCTGGGCCCTGGCTTGTCTGGGCCTTGTTCCATCTGCCCCTGGGGATAGGTGCAAATTACTGGTCCTGCCGCTGTCTCTGTCCTTTCCACCCCTTGCTCTGGCAGTGTTGTTGTTGAGTGCCCTAGAGTCGGACCCGACTCATAGCGACCCCTCCATCTCTCTCTTGATATGGGCTCTTTCTTCCTTCTGCCTGTTCACTGAACGATCCTTGGGTTTCCGAGGCAATATCTCTACAGAAGTAGATTGCCCAACCTTCCTTCCCAGGAGTGGCTGGTGGGTTTGAACTGCCAGCCTTCTGGTTAGCAGTCAAGTGCCTGAGGCACTTCAAGTTTGATCAGAGTTCTGAAGCACTGTTTTTCTTTTCCCCCTTTTCTGCCCATTAACTACAGTCTTTTAATACTGTGGGGCTCCTCACCCTCATAAATTCCCTTCACTAACCGTGGCTTCCCTCCCCAGCTTTTTGCTAACTATGTGACTGCATTCAGTGTAGTTGTCTCTCCCTGGGAAGTGATTACACATCTTGGATGTGCATACCCCCTGCCACAGCTGCTCAGAGTGGCCACAGCTTGGCCGGATGCTTCATCTTGTTAAGGCTTTAACTTCTTCCCTGCCTCTTTCCCTCCCTGTCTTCCTCTCTGGCATAGCTTGGGTCTGCTATTAAGCTGAAGGTTGAAATCTCTCTCAATATGGGCTCTTTCTTCCTCCGGCCTGTTCACTGAACATACAGGAGCTGCTCCAGATTGTGGAGAACAATGCTATGGGACCAGAGAGACTGGGGTGATCCCCTCACTGGATTCACTGGAATGCTCCCATCAAAATTCTCATTGTTCCAGACCCCCTACCCTCATTATAGATCAATCCTTGGACAATTTCAGTGCTTCTGATCTGTGCTAACTCTTACCCTTCAGCTCTGATGGCTGCTTTCTTTTTGTTTACTTAACTTTCATAGGAAATTCCAAATCTTCAAAGTCCTGCTTCTTTTCACCCCTTTACTTCCTATCCCAGCCTTCTTACTCTCATTCCTCAAATCTCTCCCCAGCCATCTCTCCCTGCCGTGAACACTCCAGTGCTCCACTTCCTCTGTTCTGAGAAGGCCCTTATTTCTTTCTTATGTTTGATTCTCAGCTCCTCTTTCCTGTGGGATCCCCCTTTTCCCCTGCTCCCTACACCTCTTAGCTCAAGCACTGGGAAGGACAAAATTGCTTCTTTAGTAATAGCCTTAAAAACTGCAGGGGAAGCAGCTGTACTTGTTGGCAGAGGGAATGGCAGTCTCTCATCATGATGGCAAAAGTAGCTACCATTGATGGGTATACATATGTCTCATGTAGTTCTTCCAGCACTTTTATGCAATGTGTTGTGGTAGTTTAGTTGTGTGTCAGCTTGGCTGGGCCTGGTTTTGAGTGGCTGAGCAGCTAACTAGTTGTGGTTATTCCCCCTGATGAGATTGGTAATCAACTCCATGGTAGGACATACTAGAGCAGCTGAGTAGCTGCCTTAGCAATGTGGTCTGCTTGCTTAGTACATAAAAAGCAGCTTTGGAAAAGATCTCTGCAGCTTTTTGGCACACTTGGACCCTCTGTGTAGCCGAGTCTTCATTCAGCAGCCTGCCATGTTTCTTGCCAATCTTGGGACTGTCTCTGGACTTTAACTAGTGGCCTGCTGTGTTGTTTGGTAATCTTGCAACTGTGCCATTTTATTTGTCGATTTTGGGTTTGTCAGCCTCAGCAGCCAGCAGCTGTCTGAATTAAGAAGTACCTCCAGCTCCAGTGGGCCAGGAGCAAAGGCAGAGCTGAAGCCCAAGGTTGAGGGGCTTTCACCCAGCCCCTAGAGCTGGCACTTTGAACTCGGACTTCTAGCCTCCCAAACTGTAAGAGAATAAATCCCTGTTTGTTAAAGCCACCCATTCGTGGTATCTTCTGTTAGAGTGACCCTAGAGAACCAAAGTGTGTATGTATTTCCTTATTTTTCAGATGAGGAAGATGAGGCTCAGACTTCTTAGGTAACTTAAGTTCACACAGTTAATAAGTGCTTGAGCCTATATTTAAACTCCTTTAACTCCTATTCTATACTTATATTGGGTTTTTTTTTTTTTTTTTTTTTAAATCTGGGTGCCCAGGATCCTTTAGGTCAAAGTGATTTTCTTTGGAAAATGAAGGTCTCTGGATCATTGTCTTGATCCTCATCTTCCCTCAGTCCTAGGACACCATCTAGTTCCAGAGCCTTAGCTCCTTCTAGGGCTTTTCCCTTTGCATGGTATAGTCCCAAATTAGGCCCATCCTCCTTAAACCTGGGGGTAACAGGTTAAAGAAGTGGGGCGGGGGTGGGAAGCAGAGAGGGGCTCCATGCCAGTCAATCGGAAAGCAACAGCCTAGGCCCTGAGCGCTGCCTCATCTGCTCCTGCTAAGACAATCATCAACATAAAAGGCTAATTGTATTAATCACCAAGGCACCCGTCCAGAGTGAGCCCCTCCCTTTCTGGAGAATTATGAATTGCAATTGCAGATGGCTCGGCTGATTGAAGGCAGTGCTCAGCAGGGAGAAGGGCCAGATCAGATTACACACCATTAATTAAAAACTTCCCCTGACAAATGGAGGAAGGGAATGCGCACCCAGCGTTGGCCCAGTTGGGTCTCTGTCCTCCCCTCACCCAGGCCGAGGGGCTGTGAGGTTGAGGCCTGCTTCCTCCAGGCTGGAAGCGCTGAGCTTTGGCTCCCCAAAGGCCAGCCCTTCCCTCCTGAAAACAGATGGCAGACTGTCCTATTAAAGGGCTCCAGTGACGGAGAAGCCAACCTTGGGTTACTTATTCTTGTGTCTGACCTTCAGTGCTCTTCAGATTCTAACCTAATTCCTCATTTTCCAGGAAGCTTGACTCTTCTCGCACTAGAATATGATGAGGGCAAACAGCTATAAGAACTATTAGTGAAAACAGGCCCTCAGTTTTCTCGCCGGGCAGTCACCCTTGCTTCTGCAGTTCTGGGGCAGAGGCTGCACGGCCTGCCCTGGAGCTGTGGTTGAAGGCTCTGATGGCTCACTCTGTCCCCTCTTCCCCAGCTGTCCTTACCTGGAAGCCTAGGCTTTCAGCTGCTGTCATTTGGAGCTGTACCTCCTGACTTTTCCTCCTCTTGATCAATGACTGCCTTCCCTCCTTCACCTTCCCCAGCCGCCCAGCCTCAGTCACTCATTCATCAAACTTTTATTGAGCACCCAGTATGTGCTTGACTCCGGATGCACAGGGATAATTTGTCAAGGGGCTGAAGAGCCTACTGCAGGTGCTGCACCCTCTGCCCTCTTCAACCCCCTAGTTCCTGCTCATTCCCTTTCTCTGGCTGCAGTGGGTATGAACCCCCTTGGAGCTCTATTTTGGAAAGTTCTAAGCTGGGAGCTGGGGAAACCTAGCTAGGGGGGCTATGTTACTGAGCTGGTGACCTTTAGCAAGTCAGTCACATCCTCTGAGTATGCACGCACACACATAGCCGTCCCTACTTGGAAAAGGGCACAGGAAACCCTGGCTCTGAACTATTGTGAAGATGGATGAGGGAGGCCAGCTTGGAGAGAAAGGATCAGCCTCCGTACTGACAATAATACAGAAAGCCGAGGATGGTTTTGGGGCGATCCCCAGGGCCTCAGCAACTGTACTGGTCACAGACTGGCCTCTGTAACCTAGCCCTTGGAAGACTTTGGTAGCCTCTCCCCCATTTCCAGCCCCTTGAGAAACCCCCTGGGAAGAGACCTATCTATTTTATGGATTTGGCTGCTGTGTTTCAGGGTGCCATGGTGATGGGCACCATAGAGATGAAAAGAACTGACTTTTACTGGCTTGTCTCTTTATTCCAGGGCCTCTTCCCAGCTCCCACACCTCACACCCATAAAGCTCCCAGGTCATTAGACCCAGGAGATTAGGAGATAGAGCCCCTCAGAGGAAAAGCCCATGAAATAAGATAAAAACTAATTTCCCTGCCCCTCAGTCCTCTCCCTTCCTCTTTTCTTCCCTCCTCCCTCTTGTTACCAATAGCAATTGTATTCAAACCCAATAATTACAGTAACAGCAACAACAGTCATTTATTGGAGTTGTTTTTCTAACATTTTAACTTCCAAAAACATTTTCCGATCTCTTGTTTTCATAGCAGTTCTTGGGGGAAAGTTGTGCCCATTTTACGGATAGGGAAGCCAAGATCCAGATAAGACCCCGTCATGAGCAGGGTACAGTTACAGCAACTTTTAAATATTAATAAACCAATTGAAACACCATTAGTTTTTGAGTAGTACACTGGGTCCGGTACTTGGTTTCCTGAGTCATTCCCAGGATTTTTAACTATCCTTGGAACTTATACAACAGCTTTTTGAGAATATCAGTTGAGCTGAGAATTGGGCTAGAGAAGGCTTCTGGCCCAAGGATGGGAGCAGACTTCCTTTCTCAGGAAAGTTTCTGTTAACGGATCTTTGGAGAGGGAGGTGGGGCAAATAATGGGAAGAGCCTGTCCTGGAAAAAGCCTGCCTGGACCCAGTCTTCCCTTGCCCACATCTGCCCTCTGCCTCAAAAGGAGCTCAGGTTGTATAGTGGTTAAGGCATTTGGTTGCTAACCAAAAGGTCAGTGGTTCGAACATCCCAGCTGCTCTGTGGAAGAAAGATGAGGCAGGCAACTTCTGTAAAGATTTACAGGCTTGGAAACTTGAGGGTTGCTATGGGTCAGGATAGGCTCGGTGGCAGTGAGGTGTTTTTTTTTTTTTTAAGTTACCAGCCCCAGAGAAGGCTCTTCTCTGTCAGCTCTTCCCAAGGGCATTTGGAGGGGGTGAGGAATGAAGATCTATTGGGAGGGCAATTCCTGTCCTCAGGAAGTCCCCAGTTTGATGGGGTACCCATGACCCTCAGACCACACCCAGGGGCAGAAAACCTTCCCTGAGGAACTCAGAAGGCTATCTCAGACCTGGTTTTTCTAATAAGTCTTGGCTCCTTCTCTGCAAAGGTGAGACTAGAAATTAGGGTTCCCTGAGGTCCCTGTGGCCATCAGTCTAAGCAGATTGGCTGTCTGGGCTCCAGTTTGCTTTGCGACAGGACTCCATTGGGATCTAGGTGGGTGAGAAAATGGGGAGGGCAGCCATGGATTTCCTTTCCTTCCCTCTGTTATCCCATTGGGGAGCTCTGCTGGCGTAGTGCCTAAGGCATTTAAGTGCTAACCAGAAGGCTGGTGGTTCAAACCCACCAACCACTCCTCAGAAGGAAGGTTGGGCAATCTACTTCCGTAGGGATACCACCTCGGAAACCCAAGGAGGGGGTCGCTAGGAGTTGAATCCAACTCGATGGCAGTGAGTTCAGTTTGGTTACTGTCCCAGTGAGAGATGGGGAAGGCCTAGAGGGAGGGAACTGGACAAATTTATTCCCCAGAGTTTATGTAGATATGGAGTGTCAGGGACAGGGCTGGGCAAGCCTTACCATCCCTACTTGCAAAGCCCACCAGGAAAGCCTCAAGTCAAGGCATGCTGCCTACCTCCAGGGCACCTCTCAGAAGCCTGAGGGCCAGGACCAAGGTCTGTGGCATCTGGTATATTCTCCATTTCAGTGTCCCCTTCACTGAACTGGGACTCTTTCTTCTGGGGCTCTGCCCCTGCCACCTTCTTCTTCATGGTGCCCATGAGGATGGCCAGTCGCTGTGCCAGGGTCTTGGTGTCAGGGAAGAGGATGAAGTTGTAGATCAGTGAAGCCAGGACAGCACCTGTCAGGGGTCCCACCCAGAAGATCTGAGGAGGCAGAGAGAAGTCGACACCCTGCTTGTGAGTTATCAGGACTGTGGGGTGGCTTTGGGACCCTGCCTGCTTCCTTAGTGCTGGTTTGTTTTCCTAGAACCCTTAAGCTATCTACAGGGGGTTAAATTTGAGGACCCTGGATCCTGCCTCCTGGATCCATGCAAGTGGGGGAAGCTTGCCTTCAAAGGGGAGGCCTAGGCTATGCAGCAGTGGCTGGTGCCAGGGACCGGGCTCCTCACCCTTCCTTGCCTCTTCCCTATTGACTCCCGACAGCCAGTAGTCTGGGCTATTGCTGTTCCTGCCTTTGCTGGTGTGTGCACCAATTTTTGTTTGTCTTTTTTTTTTTTTTCTGTCCAAACTTGGAAATTGGTCCAGCTGGAGGAAGTGAGTAAGGAAACAGCTAGGGACCTGAGGCCTGGGCCAAAGCTGCAGCTCCTGCCCTGGCCCATTTCTTGCCTGTCCAGTGGGTCCCCAGGGCTGTGGAAGCTGGAGAGAAAGGAAGTACAACCAGGATACGTACCCTGGTCTTCTGAGTCTAGGGAAATGATCTCCAGGGGCCACGATGGTCTGTGAGGGGAGGAGTTGTCTCCCTAAGTCTCTGTGGACTCACTGCTAGTAAAACCCACAGCCCATTGCCATGACTAGGCCCCCTCCCTTCCCCATAGAAGGCAGCAGAGAGGCTCACCCAGTGAACTTGGAACTTCCCAACGATGACTGCAGGCCCAAAGGAGCGGGCAGGGTTCATGGAGCAGCCAGTGAAGTAGATCTGTGGAACGAGTGCAAGTTTGGGGTGTCAAGGGGCCTGAGGAGACAGTCCCCTCTGCCCAAGACCCAGGCCCCAGTCTTGACCTCTGCAGTACACACTTGGACCTAGAGTATGGGGCACAGCCTCGGCACCAAGGTGTATGTGTGTGGGTGCTCAGGGAAGGTCTGGTCTTCAGGGCCCCCACAAATTCCCCAGAGAGGGACCCAGTATGTGCAGTATCTTCTGTGTCCCCTTTGTTTCTTACCCCAACAAGGTGGCCCAGTGCCACCGAGATCCCAATTATGATGGCAGGGCAGCCCGCAGCCTGACGCCTGTCGGTAGAAGCAAAGACACAGAGCACCAGCTGCAGAGTCAGCACCAGCTCCACGGCCACAGCCTGGCCGGCTGAGACGTTGCTCCGGACCTGAGCAGAGGAGGCCCCGCTGCAGCAGACAGGCTCTGCCCACGGGGCAGTGAGCCCCTGGACCTCATCTCCTCAGCTCTGTGGGGTGATACCTTACCACCTCCCAGCTTGAGCTGCGAGGTGGTTCCTGGTAGCCCTGCACACCTGCTTCCCGCAGAAATGACTGGCCCCCTTCCCACCCCAGTGGTTGGTGGGAGCAGTGTTCCAGAAGACGAGGTTCATGGAAGCCAGGGGGCATGTTTGAGAGGAGTCTGGGAGGGGACTGGGGGTGGATGCGGAAGGAAGGGACTGGGAGAAGTGGGTGGAATGATGGGTGACTGGGGGAATCAAGGAGTGAAGCCGCCGGGTGTTTGCGGAAAAATGGGAAGAATGTGGGAAGAAACAGAGGAGCAGTGGACGTAGGGTAGAGCTTGGGGAGGACAAATGAAGTGTTCACCAGGATCTCTTCCAGCACTCAAAGCCCCAGCTCTCCTACCCTCAATGCCTGGCCCTTCCCCTCCATCCCCTTTTTTCCCCTTCTCTGTTCATCTCACAACAATCCCATTCCTGTTCCCTCTAGACTAAGGTCAATGTCTTAGAGCAGCCAGAGAGCAGGTGTGCAGCACGTGGGTGAATCCCTTCCTTGTGAGTCCCCTCTTTGGGCCCTGGCCCCCCACTTTTGCCACCTGCCCAGCCAGGTCCTCCTGCCCCAGCACCTGCCACGTGCCCTTTCCTGCACCTACCACATTGATCCCAAGGGTCCCTCGGATGTCTCCTGGCGTGACTCCGTAAAGCAGAGCAGCTCCTGCAGTGGCCCCTGCCAGCTGGGCAGCCACATAGGCCACAGCTCGGGGCAGGGAGATTTGGGAGCCCACGAGGAAGGCCAGTGTCACGGCAGGGTTGACATGGGCCCCACTGACCTTCCATGTGATCTGCACAGCCATGGCTGTGGCCAGGTTGAAGGTGATGGCAATCTGTAGCACAGAGGGGAGTGCCGAGGGCCAGTGCAGTGCTGAGCCCACGCCAAAGAACACATACAGCCCTGTGGCCAGGAACTCGGCCACTAGTGCCTTGATGATGGCTGTCCAGAGCCGGCAAACCAGCATGTTAGCGCAAGGCCCCATTCCCTCTGCTCCCAGGCCTTCCTTCATGTCTCTGGTCTTCTACTGACTGTTTGGTCACTCCTTACCAACTGCTCTGGCCTCCACCTGTGGAACTGTCACTCTGCTGCCTCAAGGAATGTGCCGGTCAGACTGACAGGGAGCAGCCAATAGGTTATGTGTGTCTGGGTAAAGAGAGGTGTGGGGGTTGTGTGAGGGGTGGTGCTCACATGCCTGCTCCATCCTGAGCTCACCTGACAGGTGGGGTGGGGGGCAGTCCCTGGGCGCCGAGCTGGAACCTCCAGGTTCTCCAAGGCTGGCCAGGCCTGCTGCAGACAGCGTCCCAGCCCTGGGGCTGCAGGTGAAGGAGCACAGGTGCACGTGGAACTCCAGGGCACGTGCTTTGATGTCACTCAGACCTGCACAGCCACCCCCACCACACCCCCTGACCAAATTCCTTAGGCTTCCTGCTCTCCTGGCCCCTCACTTCTAGGCTCTGCCTCTGAATGGGCTGATGCTATTCTGTGCCCCATAAACCCAGGTGTGAAATGAAGCTCTCTCTTTCATTACACCCCATTCACAGAAAGCAATTGAAGATAGAATACATTTTACTAACGACCATGAGGGTCTGTGAGGTGTGGAGGAGGGTGATGGAGGAAAGGGTTGTTCCACAGCTACTCAAACCACATCAAATTACACACATGGCTGTTGGGCACCTCTGTTCTTAAACTGGCTCTACACCCCTCACCACCTGGGAATCGCCACTGGCCTTTTCCCCCGATTTTCTGCTCCGCCCCCCTTCCTGACCCCTAGTTCTTTGCTCTCCTCCTCCCACTCAGAGGCCCTAAGATATCCCTCATTTCTCACAGGGCAGTTTCACTATATTTAGGGTCTCCCCTCTTGCCCCCAGTAGCACATCAAGGTATCTCCCTAACTTCCTAAGGGGCATCTGCCCAGCTGTTACAACTACAGTCTTCACCTCCTACCCACATCTAGGCACCCCAACCTCACCCCTCACTACCTGCCTGTAGGTGTCTCCTGGTGTCCTCAGTTTCCTCGAACACACCTGTTTCAAAACGAGCTCCTCATTTCCTTCCCTGTCCCCACTCACCCCTTCTGCTTTCTCCAGCTCAGCTGGTGGCCCTTGGGGGGCGTCTTTGACCCTTCTCTCCCTCCTTCTCCATCCAATAAAATCATCAAGTCCTGCTGATTTTGAATCCTAAATATGTCTTGTCTGTGCCCTCTCCTTGACGCCCTGCTGCCCTGCAGCCTTCCACCATCTCTGCCTGCTCCCTTGCTCCGCTCAAATCAATTCTCCACACTGCATCCCCAGTGATCTTTCTAAAATGCAAATCTGATCATGCTGCTCCCCTGCTCAAATCCTTCAAAGCCTCCCCGTGCTTGCTGTAAACTCCACATCCTCTGGGACCCCTCCCTGCTCCTCACCTCTCCCCACTCCTGGCCTCCTCCTTTACCCTCTGGCCTCATCAAATGGCCAGTAGTGCTGGAACGCTCCACGTGTGTCTTTCCTTGGAGGACCTGCTCTCCCCTCTTCCTGGAGAGCCCTTTCCACACCCTTTGCTTGGGTATCTCCCAACCGTCCATAAGCTCAGCTTCTGTATCATCTGTTTCTTTCCTGGCTGCTCCCAGCTGGATGAGGACCCCTCTGCATTCCCACCACACCTGGCATTTCTATAAACTGTAGTCACCTCAGGGGCCTGTCCTGGTGTTAATGTGTCTCCCCAACAAAGTGGTGAGGCCCTTACAGGGCAGGAACCAAGTTTTGTTCATTGTTCCCTGGAGTGCTTTGCACAGGGATTGGCCAGAGTAGTGCTCATTAGGAGTCCCTGGGTGGCACCGAAAAGAGTTCTGGTAGTGTAGTGGATAAGGCATTTGGCTGCTAATCAAAAGGTCAGCAGTTCAAACCCATCAGTTGCTCTGTGGAAGGAAGATGGGGTGATCTACTTCCATAAAGATTTACAGCCTTGGAAACCCAATGGGAGTGTCACTATGAGTCAGAATCAACTTGATGGCAGTGAGTTTGGTTTTGGTTTAGGTGGCACAGATGGCTAAGAGCTTGACTACTAACTGAAAGACGGGTGGTTGATCCCACTCAGAAGACAGGCCTGCCAATCTACTTCTGAAAGATCACAACCTTGCAAACTCCGTGGAGCACAGTTTACTCTGCAGCACATGGGGTCACCAGTCATGTGCTCACCATACATAGGGTCACCATGAGTCAGAATCACCTTGATGGCAACTAACAACAACAAAGTGTTTAATTAAGTATTTTTTGAATGAACAAATGAATTAATGAGAGCTTCTTGGACTCCTGGAGTCAGATGACTGTTATATATGATTCATTTTAGTTGGCTGCTGTCATACTCTGCTCCCATTGGGCCTTCTAAAGTCTTCAAATGAAACACCCCAACCCTGATCCCAGGCTCTGTCCATCCACCCCGCCCCCATCTCAGTCTCAGGAAAACCCCTTTCCCATCCCTTTCTTTTCTTCCAGCTGTCTAGCACCCTCTCCAGACAGACCTCCTGGCATCTCACCTCTATGACACTCTTGCTGGCACCTTGACTATCCTAGCTCCCTGTTCTCTCTCATGTTCTTCCTCTACTCCCTCACTCCTGTCTGGTCTGTGCGGCTGAGCACTGCTGGAGGAAACTGCCCAGCCGTTCAGGCTGCCACCATAACAGGGCTGTGGTCTCTGGCCTCAGCAGGGGCCTTGGCTCTGCTCAGCAATCCTTACAGCCTTCTCTGTCAGGGAACACTTTCTCCGGTTCTTCTAAGGCCCACTTCAAACCTTCCCTATTTTCTTCAAGTACCTCACCCACCCTGGCTCTTCTCTCACCACATGAGTTTGTCTCTTATCCCACATAGGAAGCCAAGGCACGAGGGAAAACTTCTTCCCATCCTTGCCTCCCACGTCACCAATGCCCCACCAGCTGCTCATGCCCTCCCAGCTGTCCTCTGGCTTGAAGAGGGAGTTCTTCTCCTGTGTCTAAGGTAAGCCCTCCCTTGTGCTCTGGCCTCCCTTGGAGCTCCTGGAGCCCTCTCTTGGCCATTCCCAGTCTCAGCTGTGGTTTTCACTCCCCTTCCCCTCCCTGGCTCTCCATGCCCAGGTAATCATGGAGGAGGGAAAGACGGAGTAGTGGAGTTACATGGACCAAGGTTTTAGTCCTCACCTACTGTAGTCAGGCTTCCCCCCACTGCTCACCAATGGAACTGCTCTGGCAAAGGTTACCTGTGACCTCCTCTTCAGCTCTCGTCTTCCTTGGTGCACTGTGGCCCATGGCGCTGCTGACCACCTCCTCCTTCCTGAAGGCCTTTCTTTTCCTGGCTTGTAAGACAATTGCATCTCCTGGCTCTCCTCCTACCTCTGAGAACTTCCTCTCAGTTTCCTCTGCTGACTCCTCTTCTGCTCACTTTTGACCGGTGTTGTCTCGTCTTGGCCCACTGCTCTTCTCACTCCCCATGAGACTCTGTTGGGCAGCCTTGTTCATACAGTGGCCATCATAGACTGTCAATGCACAAAACTCTCTAGCACAGACCTGCCTCCTGAACCCCAGATCACCATTGAACCCTTCACCTCTAGTTGGTCCTCCTTGTCCCCCTCCCACTGAGTGGCTCCACCACCCACCCAGGTGCCCAGGCCAGAACCCGGGGGTCATTCAGACACCCCTCTTTCTTTCAGCCTATACCCAATGGATGGCAAGGTTATGCTTCTTATATATGACACCTCTTCCCTCGGCCCAGTTCAGCCCTTACCATCTCTCCCAGGATTATAACATCAGCCTTCTCCCTGGGCTCTCAGGCTACATTCATGCCCCTCCACACTATTCTCTTCTCCACTGCTGCAGTGATTCTTCTAAAATGCCAAGCTGATCACATCACTCCTCTGCTCAAAACCCTTCAGTGGTTCCTTATTGCCTCAGGATCAAGTGGGAATATCTATGTCTAACACGCAAAGACAGCTCCCTCTCACTGCCCACCCTACCCCGCCTTACTCCTGCCAGGCCAAATACTTATAGTTCCCCTAAGCGAGCTTTAGAGTCCTGTGCATGAAGAGTTTCTTGAGTCTTTCTTCCTTGTCTCTTCTTCAAGACTTTGCTCAAGACCAGTTCTCTGAAACCTGCCCTGATTTCCCTCTCCAGTAAGATCAGGGCAGGCTTCCCAGATGGCTTGAGCAAAGTCACATGGTAGTTCTGGCCTCTGCTTACTCAGTGCCTCTACTGTTCTGGTAGACTTCCACCCTTGCCCGACATAGTTATGTTGTTGTTGTTGTTATGTGCCGTCGAGTCGGCCCCGACTCATAGCGACCCCTCCTTGGGTTTCCGAGGCAGTATCACTACGGAAGTAGATTGCCCCATCTTCCTTCCGAGGAGTGGCTGGTGGGTTTGAACCGCCAGCCTTCTGGTTAGCAGTCAAGTGCCTTAGCCACTATGCTACCAGAGCTCCCTGCCCGACATAGAGGAGTCATTCAATAAATGCTCGACGAATAAGGGAATGTGGCTTGGCTTGGTGGGCAGCATGAGGGCCGGTCCTTCCTCATACAGTAGGCTCTTTGCCTGGGGCTGTCCCAGGGCACCTCAGAAGCACCTCCTTCCCCTCTTCTCAGCAGAGGGCTTGGCAGACAGACATGTAGATGTTTACTTTTGTACAGGTCTCTACATCTTACCTTGCCTCTGTTTCTGCGTCTGAAAAAGAGGCACCAAGCAGCTATAAGACCTATCTGTTGAGAGCTCTTGATAAAGTAGTACACGCAAAACTATTGTGAACATTGCCATATATGTTGCATCCCTGGCCAATTATCTAACTTCTGGGACCTAGGTCTGCCCATATATATAAGGGAATGATACTTGCCACTTCCCTGGGTGCTGTTAGGGGTCCATGTGCTGGCATGTAGAGAGCATGTCTGAGTCAGGAGAAGTTTATTAGGATTGTCCCTCTCCCCCACCTATCCGGGGAACAGCAAGGAGACTGTCTGGGATGGAAGGGGTCCCGGTTGCTGAAGCAGCTCCTGGACAAGCAGGCCCTGCAGCTCCTGCTCTGAGAGCGTGATGTGCAGTGGCAGCCCCTGTCCCCAGCTACCCCAAAGCAGAACCTCCTAGGGCCCTGCCTGGCCTGGGACAAGGTCCTTTACCCCCTGAGGCTAGGTGGGCATTGGTCACGTCTTGCTCCAGCCCTGTGTTTGCCTGCCGCAGCCAGCACCTCCCCAGACTCAGCCAGTCCTGGGCTCTAGTGCCAAGCCTGGAGCTCACTCATGCTCAGAGACCTTTTGCCAAGGCCCCACAACTGGCTATCTCCCTGCCAGGTGGCTGTGCTGCTCCTATCTCCCTGAGGCATGTTTCTGGTCTCCCTGGAGGGTCTGAGGTATGTGTGTGTGTGCATGTCTGCATGTGTGTGTGTGTGTGTATGCAACGTGAACTCTGACTGAGGTCCACTTGGGGGGCAGCAAGAGAGAGGGGAAGGAGGAAGGTGCTGGGAGAGGAGAGGAGAGGGAGAACAAAAACCTGACAGAAAGGGGGAAGGACTGATCCCCACAACACTTGGAAAGAGACAGAATTGATGGGTGAGGAGCTGAGGCTCAGAGAGGAGCTGGGAGACCTGATCCCCCCAGCTACCCCTCTTCCTGTCTATCCATCTAGTCAGGCAGCCATCTGTCCACTCTCCACTGCTACCCTCAGTCCTCCTTCATGTCTCCATGGCAGCCCCTGGACAGAGGAGGAGAGGGAGGAGAATGGAGAAGGGGTGGTTGTAGCGGGGAGTGTCCTATAGGAGAGCTAAGGTTCTTCCTGGGTTCAGTCTTCAGGTGGTGTAGAAGGTGAGAGAGATGACAGGCCCCTCAGCAGTGTGAGTATGTGTATGTGTGTGTATTGATGTAAGACAGTACATGGGTGGGCCTCTCTGAAAACGTATGGAGCCAGGCTCCTAGGTCTGGTACCAGAGTTGCCCTGTGAGAGAGTGAGGGCGGCGGGAAGATTGCAGGAGAGAGGAGAGCCCTTCCTCCCTCAGTGGCCAGAAGACTCTGAAACAAGGCACAGCGATGACTGGGAAACCGACCCAGCAACTTGTGTTTCTTCTCTAACAAGCTGAACAGTGATCCCAGAGGATACAGATCTTCACGGGCATGTCGGGCACCCAGTCAGAGGGACTCGCAGGCCTTGAACTTGCTTCAGGTGAAATCAGCCCGACCAGTGGGGAAAGACTGAGTGTGTGGCTCTGCACCCACGCGGTGAGCTTTTCTTTGCTGAGGGATGGGGATGCACACACTGAGAAGATTCTGCCCCTTGGATACAACTGAAGGTCTGTCACTGTGTGGCTCCGAATCCCCAGAGATGTGTAGGGTTTGTATGTTGGATTCTTGTGTGCAAGGGTCTTTGTGAACCCACGGACCTGTGCAGAGAACGGAAGAATCAAATACCAAGGAGCACAGCGCCCCCTGCTGGCCAAAACATCCCCAGCCGCCCGCAATTTGTCAGCCCAAAGCTCAAGTCGGACCTTGGCGCACTGGTCAGGCTGATTTCACCTGAAGCAAGTTCAAGGCCTGCGAGTCCCTCTGACTGGGTGCCCGACATGCCCCTGAGGATCTGTACCCTCTGGGATCACTGTTCAGCTTGTTAGAGAAGAAACACAAGTTGCTGGGTCAGTTTCCCAGTCATCGCTGTGCCTTGTTTCAGAGTCTTCTGGCCACTGAGGGAGGAAGGGCTCTCCTCTTTCCTGCATCTCAACCAGGATAGCGAGGTGGGAGTGGACTGGGTGTCGGCGGCTTTCTAGTGGCCCCAGAGCACCCAGGCTTGAGAGATTCCCTGTGTCCTACACCCCCGCCCCATCTTCACCTCCCTATCTGGCTGGAGCCCAGACCCAGATTTGTGGAAGACGAAACACAGAAGCTGCGTTTTGGAGGACGCGGTCCCCCCCTTCTGGCCGAAACTGGCAGTTGCGGCCCAGCTCCTCACCAACTGGGGAAGGATGGAGGAGGGCTAGGGCAGCTTCTAGAATTTCTGGGGCCAGGCCGTTCTCACACATACTCTGTTATTGGGCGTTAACTAAGAGTACGAGGGTGGGAGCCCTAGTGGCACAATGGTTACGTGCTCACCTGCTAAGGTCAGCGGTTCGAGCCCTGCAGCTGCTCCACAGGAGACATGCTCCCATAAAGATTACATCCTAGAAACCCCTATGGGGCAGTTTTACTTGACATATATAGGGCCACTATGAATGGGAGCTCTGGTAGTATAGTGGCTAAAGCATTTGACTGCTAACCAGAAGGCTGGCGGTTCAAACCCACCAGCCACTCCTCGGAAGGAAGGTTGGGCAATCCTATTTCCGTAGTGATACTGCCTCGGAATTCCGTAGTGATACTGCCTCGGAAACCCAAGGAGGGGTCACTATGAGTCAGGTCCGACACATAACAACATAATAAAGTTGTAAAGTTTTTTTTTTTTTTTCCTATGGTGGAGCAGTTGTCAAAGTGCTTGGCTGCCAAATGAAAGATGGGCTGTCTGAACCCACTAGCTGGGAGAAAGATGTGGCAGTCTGCTTCTGTAAAGATTTACAGCCTTGGAAGGCCTAAGGGGCAGTTCTACTCTGCCCAGTAGGGCTGCTGTAAGTCAGAATCAACCCAACGACAGTGAATTTAGGTTTTCATTTTCTCAGTGACACAAATGGTAAAGCTCTTGGCTGCTAACTGAAAGGTTGGAGGTTCAAGTCTATCCAGAGACATCTAGGAAAACCTGACAATCTGATTCTGAAAACTCAGCCAAAAACCAAACCAAACCCACTGCCATCAAGTTGACTCTGACTCATAGCTTCTGAGGCAGTAAATCTTTACGGAAGTAGATTGCCATCTTTCCGAGGAGTGGCTGGTGGGTTTGAATTGCCAACCTTCTGGTTAGCAGTCAAATGCCTTAGGCACTGCGCCATAGAGCTCTTCAGCCTGTCATTGAAACTCCTCCAGAGCACAGTTCTACTGACACACATGAAGCCACCATGAACTGGAGTCTACTGGATGCCACCCCTGGCCCCTGGGACTGACCTTCTCCATAGCTTCTCCCACTCTTTCCATTTCCTGGTCCTACTGGCCCCTGCTTTTCTGAGAGAAAATTGATGGCCAGAACGAGAGGCAATATGGGAAGCACAAGTTCAAACCCAGAACAGAGCTGGGATGTGGCTGAGGTCTCAGATGAGGCATACGTCTGTGCTGGTTTCTTTTCATACTAGTTTATTGAGCACCCACTCTGAGGTGCCTGGTCCTGTTTGCACAAGCGTTTAAGTATCCATTATCTCATTTTATCTTCACAACAACTCATGAGGTAGATAAAAGTATTCCATTTACAGATGAGGCAACTGAAACTCAGAGAACTTATGTGTGTTACCCAAAGTTGCACAGCAAGATTTGAACTGGATTACATGACTCCAAACCAGACTCTTTAACTGTGATTCTGTGTTATGCCCTGAGCTGCTCATTTGCAGGGCCTGGAGTCTTCAACACCCATCCTTTCACCCATGGGTGCTAACCTGCTCAGGTACTATAATTCTCTCATCTCCTCTGATTGCCAAAACAACTGTGAGGGAAGCATTAATTTTTGTGTGTGAGAGAGATGTTTTAATCCCCATTTTACAGATGAAGAGATGGAGGCCCAGAGAGTTTAAGGAGTTTGTCTAAGGAGTATCAGAAGCAATGGAAGAAGGCTCAGGGAAGGGCTGAGCTATGGGTCTAGAGGGAGACAGTGGGAACACGGAGGGGCAGAGGCAGGACAGAGAGGATACACAAGAGAGCTGGGGCCCGCATGCCTTCTGTGTATGTGTGTGTAGAGCTACTCCCTTTGAGCTGTGCTCTCAAAATGGCACCTTCTGCAATGTCGAGGTGCAGAGAAAGGAGTCCAGGGTGCTGCCTCCTCCTCAATGACAGAACATGGCTGGTCACCCTCCTGGCATCTCGATGGGCTGCTGGCTGGTCCACTTCTCCTCCGCTCTGCCTGGCACACCCTGGGTGCTGGTGCCAGGCTCTCAAGTGGCAGAGACTTGACATAGCTGAGGTGGGAGGGGTGAGTGGTGACACAGGCAAGGACCCCTTCTTCTCTGTTCCCACTGTCCCTTCCTCTCTCTCCCCCTTCCCCCACATCCTCCTGACTTTCTAGGCCTCCCCTGGCCTCACCTTCCCTGTCTTCCCACACAGAACTTGTTCTTGGGTCCCCCTATGCCCTGTGGAGATTGCGAGGGAAGGGTGGGATGATAGAGAGGAGAGATGATGAACCAGGGTGTCTCAAGAAACTTCCAGGGCAAGACAAAGGCAGAACTTGAGTATCAGTGATTTATTGGGAAGCCGCCACCCCCGACACCAGCAGCCCTGCCCCATTCATCTCTGACCAGAAATAAATAAGGCATCATTCAGAGCCCCGGTCTGTGTCCCTCTTCAGGAGCTCTAGGGGAGGGTCCACCTGCCTCTGTTGTCACAAGGGCTCTGATCCCTCTGGCTCTTGAGGAGAAGCTGGGGAGGGGAGAGTAGACTAGAGGTCACCCCTTCCTGGCCTGGCCCTGGGGCAACCTGGGAGCTTCCTGCTATGTTTATAATCTCTGAGATCTGACCACACAGCAGCACAGTCTGCCTTGTCTCAGAGAGACTCCCTCCCCACCAGACTCCAGCCCCTCACCCCCACCCCAAGAGCCCTGTCATAGGCTCCCAGCTCTAACTGTTCAGCTTGGAGAGACAGCACCTCTTCCCCACCCAAGAGGACCCGGCTGTGGGGGAAGAAAGCTTTGCTGTCACTTATTTCTCTTTTTTCCCCCTGTGGTTCAGGGGCTGAGGGGCTGGCCCCTGCCTGACGCTGGTCAGTGGGCGGTCAGCTCCATGGTCTTCTTCCGCTCCTCCCGCTGCTCCTCCCAGTCCTCCTCCGGCTGGTACGTGCCCTTGACCATGGCCAGACGCTCACTCAGGCTCAGAGGGTAGGGGAACAGCAGGTAGAAGTAGAGGATAGCAGCCAGGATGGCCCCCACGATGGGCCCCACCCAGAACACCTAGTGGAGATGAGGCCGTGGTCAGGAGGCTGGGTGCCAGGCCTCAGGGAGCAGAGGACAGACCCACAGATCTTCATAAGAGACAGACATGCAGACTTTCAAAGGGAGAGACCTCCTTCCACCTCAGGGACAGATACGCTGACACACTCACCTCCTTCACCAATGACAGAGATACGGACAACAGAAGGGCAGGAATCCAGAGGAGATGGAGAGACAGATTCCTGGAGGGACAGACCTGCTCAAACCACACCTCAAAGAGAGACCAACGAACCTTCAGACATATAGACCCTCAGAAAGACAGACACACAGACTCTGGAGAGAGAGAACATGAGCTCTCAAAGGAGGTGACAGTTTGTCTAGAGGGACACACACACAAGAAGACTCTCCCAGCTCCCTCAACAAGGACAGATAAATAAAACACCAGAGGACAGATATTCAGACCTCAGCGGGACAAGCAGAATGCTCAGAGGAGATTGACAGAAAGTACACACCCCTTCCCCAGGGCAGGCCCTATAACCCCGCCCCTGCCCTTCTTCTGGCTTCATGCTATCCCCCACTGTGTCCCCTCCTCTCTCCTTTGTCCTTGTCCCCACCCTCAAGCTCTGGGCCCTTGCACTCAGAAAGCCCAGGCTGCTCTTAGCTGGAAGGCCTCTCATCACAGGGAGCTGGGAGAGGGTCCAGGCTCACCCAGTGTGAAGGGCTGAACCGCTTCATGACTACTGCGGGTCCAAAGGAGCGGGCTGGGTTCATGGAGCAGCCAGTGAAGTAGATCTGGATAGAAAGAGGGAGATGATGGGGTGGGCAAGGCGCTCACCCACTCACAGGCCCAGGACTCTCCCAAGGTCACACGGCCACTCAGCATTCAGCCAGGATAAATTCCAGTTTCCTGCTTCTCAGGCTGGCGACCACTTCCTCCATAGACCCCAGTTAACCATTAACCCCATTAACCATCGACCCCACCCCACCTCCTCTATGCTCTTCTCTGTCCTGAGCTTGGGCTTAACTCCCCATCCCCACTCCCACTCACTCTCTTCTAAGCCAAGGAAGGTTTCTCTCTCTCTCTCTCCTTTTTTTTTTTTTTTTTTTTGTGATCAAACCTGGTCCACTAGGGCCAGGGTCCAGTGGCCCCAAATCTAGGCCTTAAAGTCTGCTGCATTCATTGGCCCAAGGGAATGCCCTAGGGTCCTCTTTGTCCCCAACCCCAACAACACTGCTCACCCCCACGAGGTGGCCCAGTGTGACAGACAAGCCAATGGACAGGGCTGGGGACCCCACAGGGCTGGTGCGGCGGGAGTCGGTTGAGGCGAAGACGCAGAGTGCCAGCTGGAAGGTCAGGATCATCTCCACCACCACAGCCTGGCCCGGTGTCGTGTTGTTGTTAAGCTGAGAGAGGAGGGTAGGTTAGGACCCCACAGCCACCCTGTGGGCAGGGGCTCGGTGAGGAGTCTGGCCTCTAAGGAGATCTAGGGCCCAATCACCTGGAATTAGGGAGTTCTGGACCCCACATTGTCAGCACAACCAAGCCCTAGGTACTTCACCTCAGGGTAGTCATTTGCAGAAGACTCTGTGGACTTTACTGTTGGCACAAAGCTTGAAGCTCAGGCCGTTGGCCAAAGAACCGAGTGTGAGGGGAGCTTTTCCTGGACACAGTCCTGTCAACGGTTCTGCCCAATCCCCAACCCCCACAAGCTGGCATTTCACCCTCCCTCCTATGGGAAGCTGCCTGGTTTGCCTGCTGCACCCCCACCCAGTCCTCCTGCCCCTGCTTGACCTGCTGCTGGTGCCAACCTCAAACCCATCTCTCTCTGATGGGGCTGACTCATGGCTTGACAATGGCCGAGAAAATCCTCTTCTGTGTTTGATTAATGAACCCAGTTTGCATGGAACGTGGGGGCTGAATCTGGGGCTTCAAGGAGAGGGAGGCAGCAGGCAGGCAGGGCAGGGATGTGAATGGGGGAACCAATATTCAACAGAGACCCCTAGGCATTGGCACCACCTTAGGCTGTTCTCATCTGTGGGTTCTACATGTAATCCCTTTGACACCTGCTGTGGTAGGTATGATCATCTGGTGCAAATGGTTAATCTCTCGGCTACTAACTGAAAGGTTGTCGGTGTGAACCCAGCCAGTGGCACCATGGGAGAAAGCCGTGGCAATCCGTTGCTGTAAAGATTACAGCCTAGAAAACCCTATGGGGGCAGTTCTACTCTGTCACATGGGGTCGCTATCAGCCAGAATGGACCCCACAGCCCCCAACAACAACAACATAAGATGGTCGAGAAAATGAGGCACAGAGACGCCAAGGTCACCCAAAACCAGGATTACCCACTTCTTTCTGATGGTTCCATTATACCACTCCTCTGAGGAGCAGAGAGAGGTGAGGAGGCCACAGGAAGATGAGACATGGTAAGTGATAAGACAGTGATAAGACATGAGTAAAGGCAAGAAAGGAGGGGCCAGCAGGCACCGGGAGACAGGCCAGAGTGGCGTGGTATGAGGGGAAGGGGCAGAGGAGGGTGGACATGGACCAGCCAGGCTGAGCACCCCAATCTGTAGATTCACCTTTCTGGTCTTAGGCCTTTCTAGCAAGGGTGCACACTGGGCCCCTCCGTCACACCCCTTCACCAGGTGAGGCAAGGCCTGGCTCAGAGCCCACCGCCAGGGACCAGCTCCCACCCTCAGTCAGCCCCGCGGGCACTCACGGCGTTGACGGCCAGGTTGCCCCGGGCATTAAGCGGTGCCAGCCAGTAGAGGATGCCCGCCCCGGCAATAGCGCCCACCAGCTGGGCCGCCACGTAGAAGACAGCACGGAGCAGCGAAATCTGGTTGCCCATCAAGAGAGCGAGGGTGATGGCGGGGTTGATGTGGCCTCCACTCACGGGACCCAAAGACTGGGCCAACGTGCCTATGGCCAGACCAAACGCCAGCGAGATCTGCAGGATGCTGGGCAGCGCCGACGGCCACTTGAGGGCTGAGCCGAGGCCTAAGAAGACGAAGATGAGGGTGGCCAGGAACTCGGCGAACACAGCCTTGAGGAAGGCCACAGAGCATACCTCCTTCTTCATGGTGGCCGCGGGG
>NW_006921632.1:1564248-1592576 GCF_000298275.1 Orycteropus afer afer
GGCCCCACGGCCCGGGACCCGCGCATGGTGCGCTCCGGCAGCTCCCGCGCTCGCTCCCGGGCTTGGCTGGGAGGCTTTGCTTGGTCTGCGCTCCCGGTGCGAACTCCAGCCGTCTACCTCCTCTGGGCCTTTATCTCAGTCCTTGGTCTTCCCCTTTTCTCCTCTTCGGGCAGTCGGTCCAGCTCCTCCTTTTCCTCCTGGGACCCGGGCATCCTGACCCAGCCTCACTTCAGGCTGCGCTGAAGTGATGTGCTCCTCTGAGGACAAAGCCACTTAGCTCCCTGCCCGCGATGGCGGGGGCGGGCAACCAGGCTGGGCAGTGCAGGGCGGTCCGGCCACCGTGGGCCTCTCCCCGGGCCGGGCGGGTCTCCGGGATTCAACAAGAGACGTTGGGAAAAGTAGGCGCTGTGCCAGCCTGCTCGGCGCTTGGCAATCCTCGACGCCCAGTAGCCAGGCGGTCCCCGGTGGAGGCGGCGGCCGGCAGAGAGAGGGTCTCTCGGCGCGGTCTCCCGACGTCTGTGCTAACCCTCCTCATTTTTGGAGATCCCGGCGAATCCCCGCGGGGCGGGTGGTGGTGCTGGTATTCCCCTTGTAGACAGCAGAGGAAGGGCACAACCGGGCTTGGCTTGGCTTTGGGTCAGGGAAGAGGTCCTGGGACTCGACCCTGGAGCTGGCGTGAGCTGGCAGACCTCCCTTACCAAGTCCTGCCTCCATGCCGGAAGCCCCCACCATCCCGCTGGCTGCAGTATTCCTCCTCTTTCAAACCCTCACTCAGCTTGGTTTCCCTCCCTCTCTCAATTGCTGCCTTTTCTTCTCTTTTTCTCCTTCAGTCTCTTTCTTCCTGTCTCTGTCTCTCTCAGACTCCCTCTCTTTCTCTCTTTCTTACTCTCTGTGTCTCATTCTTTTAGGTTCTAGATCCCTCTCTTCCTTGCTCTCTCTCACAGTCTCAATTTCTGTTTGTTCCCCTTCTTTCCTTTTCAGTCTTAGCCTTAGTCTTCATGTCTTCCCTGTCCCCCTCTCTGTCTAAATCTCTCTATGCATCTCCCCTCTCTCCCTTTCACCTTTCCTTGGGCTCTTCTCCTTTCTGTACCTTTCTTTGTTCCTGCCTGTCTCTGCCTCATTTCCCATGTCTGTCTATCTTACATGTACCGTTTTCAGTCTCCCCCACCTGGACAGGTGAAGTCCACTCAGACTTGGTGACAACCGGGGCCCAACTTCTCTGTCCCTCCTACCCCTCCCTCTTCCTATTCCCGGTTTTGGCACGTGGGGAATGAGACTGGAGGGCTCTTCAGGACTTGGAGGAGAGGCCACGACCCACCCCCTGGAGACCCTGCAGAGGAGCTGCACTAAAGACCACTCCCTCCCCCACACTGTTTGAGAAGGAATTAGCACAGTGCCTGGCACCTGGCAAAGCTCAGTCAAGTTTCCTTGTGTTGTGATTATAATTTTAAAATCTCACTGAGAGTTCTGTGTAGTGCTAAGCTGGAGGGACGGCTCCTGGCTGGAGGAGAGAACACGTGCCTCCTCTGTCAGGCAGGGGCTGAGGGGAGGGGCCCAGAGGAAAGCCAAGGACCTGGAAGAGCAAGGTCTGGGCTCTGTGACAACTAAGAGGCCAAAGAAAACAGGGGCCAAAGAAACCCCTGCTATTGTTTCCGATTTGCTCTGGCATTTCCTGCTGGAGCAGCTGTGCCTCCCCATCTCTCTGTGTAAGGCAGGAGGTCCATCTGTCCTTTCTTGTATGGTTTGGGGCCTTGCTCCCAGCAGAGCATAGCAGCTGTATTCAGGATTTATTTTCTTCTGGGCCTGGGGCTCAGGGTTTGGGGTGGGCCTACCCCAGACAGGGACGATGACCCTGATGACAACAGGGCCCTTGGGGGTCAAGACCTTCCCTGTTGAACTTGCCCCCACTCTGCACCCTTCCACCTTCTTCCTCATCCTCTCTCTGGAGACACTGTCTCTGTGAATCCAGAGATGTCAAACTCTATCATCTTGGAGTGGGAATGACCGAGTGCCGCGCACAGGAGGCTGGGCCATCAGGGGAAACCTCACCTGAGGATTTGAGCTCAGTCCTTTGCAGCTCACAAAGGTCTTTGGCCCCCAATGTGTGATCTGATTCCAAGTTACCTGTGAGGAAACCCATGCTCAAGAGATGGGAACCATGAGCTGCCAATTGCAGGCTTGGTCATGAGGAGTAGGCCTAAGGTAGCTGAAGAACGAGAGCCAATCTGTTCAGGGAGTCAGAGGGAGTAGCTACTTAGTTTTCCAGGTCTGTGCCTGAGGCCCCTTACGTCTCTCTAAACATCAGAGTCACTCTGTGCCTGGCTTGTCACAAATACTACTGGATCTCCCATTTCTGGAATTGTTTTTGCTCCGAGCACTCTGCCCTGCCCAGAGTCCCAAGAGTCTCCCTGGAACTTTCCTGGGCTTGGGGAGGATCTCCCTATTTGTAGCAGGTGAGAAGGTGATTAGAGTCTTTCCGGACAGTCCTTTCTCTTTCTCTCCTGATACTAAAAAAATCCATTGCCATCAAGTCAATTCTGACTTTTAACAACTCTAGCAAAACTAAACCAAACTCACTGCCATTGAGTTGATTTTGACTCACAGCGACCCCCCATTGGGTTTCCAGGGCTGTAAATCTTTACATAAGCAGACTCCCTTATTGTTCTTCGGTGGAGTGGCTGGGGGGTTTGAACCACTGACCTGGTGAGCAGTCAAATGCCTTACCCACTACACCACCAGAGCACCCTATAGGACAGAGTAAACCACCTCATAGGATTTCTAAGGCTGTAAATCTTTACAGAAGCAGACTGCCACATCTTTCTTTGGTGGAGCAGTTGGTGGTTTTGAACCATAGACCTTTTTGGTTAGCAGCCGAGCACTTGACCACTATGTCACCAGGGCTTCTGTCCTGATATAGGGACCCTTGAATTCCCTGGGAGAAATTGAGGGGTCATGGCTGCTGGACTGTGAGTAGAAATGATAAGGTCACTGGGATCAGGTGATGCCTCTGGGGTTCCACATATCCCCCATGTTAGGAAAAAGCCATTCATCCCACAAAGATTCACTGAACAAACACTATGTGCCATATACTGTTCTAGGCATTGAGGGTAAAGCTGTGAGCTAAACAGACAAAAATCTCCACCCTTGTGGAACTTATATTCTAGTGAAAGGAGATAGACAGTAATCAATGGACATATGCAAATTATATCGTATGATAGAATCTGATATGTGCTATGGAAACAGTTGTTAAGGGAGACTGGGCATGCTATGGTAGGAATAGGGGATGTCTAGGAGCTCTGGTAGCATAGTGGCTAAAGCACTTGACTGCTAACCAGAAGGCTGGCGGTTCAAACCCACCAGCCACTCCTCGGAAGGAAGGTTGGGCAATCCTACTTCCATAGTGATACTGCCTCGGAAACCCAAGGAGGGGTCGCTATGAGTCGGGGCCGACTCGACGGCACATAACAACAACAACAACAGGGTAATTTTAGGAGCTCTGGTAGCATAGTGCCTAAGGCACTTGTCTGCTAACCAGAAGGCTGGCGGTTCAAACCCACCAGCCACTCCTCGGAAGGAAGGTTAGGCAATCCTACTTCCGTAGTGATACTGCCTCGGAAACCCAAGGAGGGGTCGCTATGAGTTGGGGCTGACTCGATGTTAAATAACAACAACAACAACAACAACAGGTAATTTTAAAAGAGGTGTCAAGAGCCTATTGAGAAAGGGACATTTGAGCAGACTTGAAGGAAGAGCAGGAAGGAGCCATGCAGGCCTCAGGGGAAGAACATTCCAGGCAGAGGGAACAACCAGTGTTGCTGGAGCAGACTGAACAAGGGGGAACGTTTGGGAGATGAGGACAGGGAGGCAGCAGAGGTGAGCACATCATATAGGACCTAGTGCCACTGTAAAGACTGTGGGCTTAAAGAGAAAGAGGAAGACATTGGGCAGAGGATGGATGTGTTCTGATAAAGTTGTTAACATGATCACTCTACTGCTGTACTAAGGCTGTAGAGGCTGGTATAGTGCCCACTGCAGTAACCCAGGGAGAGATGCTGGCCTGGACCTGATGGAGGCAGGGAAAGTGGTGAGAGTGAGGGGATTCTGGATCCATTCTGAAGATAGAACTGATCGGGCATCCCTATGGATCTCACATGGGATGTGCGAGAATGAAGAGCCAAGGATGACTTCAAGTTTTTGGCCTGAGCAACTGGGAAAATAGAGTTGCCCTTACCTGAGGTGGGGAGGAGCAGATTTTGGGACAGATCAGGAAGTCAGTTTTAGACAAGTTGAGTGTTAGGTGTTGTCTAAGACCCTGGAGGTCATGGACCTGACTTCCCACATTGCTGCAGTCAATGTGGGGGCTGAAGGAGAGGAGGACTCAAAGGGAAAGCTCTCTGCTTTCTGGAGGCCACACACAGCCTGCCCGTGTCTCAGTGCCCTCTCCACTGTGCCACCTGCATCCCTAAGCCTGAGATGCCCATTTCGGCCAGGTTGGACCTTCCCTCAAAGGAAGTGGAATTTGTCCCCATAGGCCTCCTGGTTCAGCTTCTTATTCAGTATTGAAAGCCCCTGTGCATCATTCCTAATAGCAGCTTGGCACTGGGGAACTCACTGTATGCCAGTCTGTCTTCTGGCACATTGAACTGTATTGACCATTTCCAAGTGGAAGAAAAAGCACTGGCAAATTCGCTAATCAAATGAGCATTTTATTGAGTGTTTACTATATGCAGAGTAGTGTGCTAGACAAGACACATGAGGGAAGGCAGATCAAAGAATGCCATGGCAGAACTGGAAGGACCCCTGACTCCAAAGGTTTTATAATCTATCTGGGAGGCATTGTATACATACAGTCTCACATCTTAAAGATACAAAACAACATCAAAGCAACATTTGCAGGTACAAAGTCATTCAGCACACAGCAGGAATGAATGCTGCTGGAACCCAGGGGTCAGCTACTTGCTCCCCTCACTTCAGAGTCTTGTCTGTCCCAGCTTAGGAACCTGGAAATCTGCTCATTGGCCTCCATGCTATTTTGCTGCCATCTGATTTGGGGTGTGTCTGAGCTCCATGGGGGTTCTGGTGGCATAGTGCCTAAAGCGTTTGACTGCTAACCAGAAGGCTGGGGGTTCAAATCCAGTAGCTATTCCTTGGAAGGAAGATTGGGCAATCTACTTCTGAGGAGATACTGCCTCAGAAATCCAAGAAGGGGTCGCTAGGAGTCAAATTGACTCAACAGTAGTGAGGTTTTTTTTTTTTTTTACTCTGACCTCCATCTGCTCCAGATTTGGAGCTCTTCAAGGGGAGAAACCAGCCCTGTGCTCTTTGTCATTTCCTCTTGACCCTGCTACTGTCCTCCCCAAGGCTCTGTTCCTACCACAAGACAGTGGGCTGGGCAGGGCAGACTGAGTTGGATGCTCCGGTTTGCCAGGGGCTCCTAGGAGAAGCCTAGGACTTGCTTCAGTGCAGACCTGGTCTCTCTTGACTTCTGAGTGGAAAAATCATGGGATTTTGAACAAGAAGGCCTGAGTTCAAATCTTGGCTCCAGTATCTGCTAGCTGTGTGATCTTAGGCCAGCCTCTTAGCCTCAGTTTCTTAATCTATAAAATGGGAAGAATAATATTTGCTCTGCTTATCTCACAGGGTCAGGTTATAATCACAGAAGGGATAAGTGCTTTGGAAATGGTAAAACCGTACCTGGCTGGCAATCATTGTCCTTCCCAAACCTGCCTAAAACTTTAGGATTAAATGAGCAAATGCATGTAAAGCACCCACCACAGTGGCTGGTGCCCAAGAGATGCTCAACAGCTGTCAGTTCTCCTCCACTACCATCACTTTGAATCCTGCTTTGCCCTCTGAAAGATCCCTGGGTGGCACAAACGGTTTGTTCTGGGCTACTAATGGAAAGGTTGGTGGTTCAAACCCACCCAGTGGTGTTGCACAAGAAAGGCCTGGCGGTCTGCTTCCATAGAGGTTACAGCCAAGAAAATCCTATGAAACAGTTCTAGTCTGTAGTACACGGGGTCACTATAAGTAGGAATCAACTTGATGGCAGAGGATTTGGTTCCAAGTTTTTTGACTTCTGACCTCAGTGAAATCCAGGAAGTGGAGCAGAAATAGAAATTCTTGACACTTTCTAGAGGAGTTTGCTGGGAAGAAGTAGGATAGGGATGAGGTGCCTGAAACACATCTTGGCTGGGCTCACAGCCTTTGCTGACTTTGAACTTCTAGAGCAAGAACACTCAGCTACCAGGAATATAGCTCCAGAAATCACTGTGGCCTCTGACTTGACCCCTCCTGCAGGAGTGAGGGTGAGGTGGCTGTCACCAGCAGTCCAGGGCTTAGGAGAGTCATCTCTATCTATAGCACCCATGGTCTAGGGCAACCCTTTTCTGACCTCAAAGGGAGCTTTGGTCAAGGAAGGCAGGAAAGGGCATAGATGAGGAGGGACAGGGGACAGTGGGGGTAAGTTCACGAGTACAGAGATGCTCCATCTCTGAAGGGAGTCCAGGGGAGGCAGGGCCTGGAGACTCAGTGCCTGGTGCACCACAGATGCTCAGGTAGCTTTGCTGCATTGCCCGTAGGAAAGACACAGGTAGAAGCCTTCAAAGCATGGAGGTGACAGAAAGCATGGAGAAGGGAATTCCAGATGTGATCTTAGGTTAGTTATGCAGCAGACTGGAGAGGCAGGGAGAGAATGGAAGATGTGGGGGGGGGAAGGGGGTGGGACAAGAGCCAGCATGAGCTCAGGGTCAGGAGAGGTCAAGAGGCTGGACCAGGATGGCATGGCTCCAAACCTGGTCTCTTCTACCTAGGCCTTGAGCTCCCAGGACTTTCCTTGGCATTGATCACTGACCCAGGTAAAGGAGGCTGAAGGTCAGCCTCTCTGTGGCTTCCCCCAGGAAGCAGAAAAAATGAAAATGATCTTAGTAATGCGTGATAATGTGATAATGGTATTAGGTATTACAGCCCACACAGACACCTTTACATGCCTCATCTCACTTAATCTCATTTGAGAACCAATGCACTGGCCTGGAAGTTTAGAAGCTGGGGTTCTAGACTCAGACCTGCCTCTGTGTGGACAAGTCATTTTCCTTCTCTTGTGTGTGGGTTGGTCCTGAGAGTGCCAGGCTCTTCACAGAACTGTCCAGTAGTAGGAGGTGGGATGGTGGGTACTGCCGCTGAGGGTAGGAAAGGAGGGAGGGAAGGGTTACAGAGATTCCTGGCTAGGAGGAGCTGTTGCCTGGGGGAAGGGGACAGTCTTGTGATGGGTGATAGAGGGTGTTGCCTGGTGCCCGTGGCTGCATGCCTGAGTGCCTTGCCCAGCCGGCTATAGGTGTGTGCTGGGTGAGAGAGCTCACTTGCGAAATGAGTGTCTCCTTTCAAGAAGTGTCTAGTTACAAATCTCCCCCTCTTCCAAGACAAAGGCCAGGGGCCCACGAAGGTCTTTTGTTTTCTCTGCCTTAGTAGGAGGCTAATCTCTGGGTCTGCCCCTCATGAAGTCGGTGTCTCCAGTATACATAGCACGCACACACACTCACACACACAAATGCAGGCCTGCACACATGCCAGCTTCCTTCTTTGATGAGGGCCTCCCTCAAGGCAGAAAGGAGGTCATGAGCCACCCATCCCTCCATTCTCCAGAGGCCACTTCTGGGGGAGCCATTCTCTGGTTGGCATCTCTTTGCTTCCAGCAATGTATCCTGGCAAGTTTTTTGGGGGGCAGAGCTGCAGCTTGTGGGGTGGGAAATCAGTGCCCTCCAGACCTCCCCTTCTCCTGGGGAACATTTTCTTAAAGCTCCTGGGGCTGACTGGCAGCAAGGACTCGTCCGACTGCAGGAGAAGTGGATTTATTGCAGGTAGGGGAGTGGAAGGGTTGAAGAACCAATGGGGGACTGAGAGGCCACCAGCTTTGCGCACTTACACCACCGAGGCTACACCTACTCACACTTAGGGGCATGCACAACCTGCACGTGGGGACAGAGAGGCACTCGGGAGGATGCACACACTTGCACACTAGTAAAGCCATATGCATCATTCCCAGACACAAGGCGAAGTTCTGTTCACTCTCTGCTCGCCCCGCCCAGTCCCCGGGTTCAGGCTCTTCAGATCACCCCCCTCCTCCCGCCTTCCCTCACCACCTGGGTTCCCGAGTCTCCAGCTCCCTTGGAGGAGTCAGAGGATCAACTCCTCACCGCCTACAGCCTCAGGGGAGCTATTAAGCTCCCAGCTGCTCACTGACAGAGAAGCCCCTGGTCTCTCCCTTTCGACCCCGCGCTCCGGCCCCACTCTGCACACTGCGGCCGGCAGCGCAGTGCGCGTCCTGCAAGTAGCTACTCTGCATTGTGGACGAACTTCCGACCTGGGGGAGAAGCGGCACAGGGTGGGTGGGCCCCTCCGCCTCCGGTCCAGCGGGAATGGCGGGTGCCCCCGAGCCCGCGGCGCGACCTCTGGCCCCACAGGCAGCCACTCGGAGCTCCTCCGTGCCTCCGTCTGGAGGCCCTCGAGGCCCCGGCCGGCGGCCGCGCTCAGGCCTTGCTGCCACGCGGCAGGCTCTGCGGCGAGTGCAGCTCCACCGACTGCCGCCGCCGCACCTCGCGCTCTTCCCAGTCAGTGTCCGGCTCCAGCCCCTTCAGCACGGCCAGGCGCTCCGACACGCTCTTGGAGTAGGGGAACAGGATGTAGTTGTAGAGGAGGGAGCCCAAGATGGCACCGACCAGGGGTCCGATCCAGAAGACCTAGGGACAGGAGGGGGAGGCTCGGCACTGCGCACCGGGCGGCTCCTGGGTTGTGGGGCCGGGGCGGGGCGGGGTGGGGGGGTGGGTACAGTGTGAGGACTGAATCCCTCCTCGTCTGCGCTAAGCTCGCAAAACCCAGTGTGGGCCCGGGACATTTTCCCCTCCCCACTTAAGGGTACCTTTGTGTTGGAAAGGAGTCTCACAGGCGATTAGTATACTATAATAAGATACTTTCTCAAGTAGTTAGTGATGGGGTCTCTGGGTGGTGTAAACGGTTAACGTTGCTACCGGTTGCTGTGGAGTCCATTCCGATTCTTAGTGACCCTATAGGACAGAGTAGAACGGCCAGTAGAGGTTTCCAAGGCTATCAATCTTTACTGAAGCAGACTGCCAAGCCTTTCTCCCGCAGAGTGGCTGGTGAGTTCTAACTGCCCACTTTTCCCCAGGCAGCTGAGCTCTTAACTACAGCATCACCAGGGTTCATTTCTTGACGAGATCTTCGAGAAAGACCTGGTGATCTACTGAAAATCTGCCATTGAAAATTATGGAACAAAGTTCTATTCTGACACACGTGGGGTCACCATAATCAACACTGACTTGAGTGAGGGCAACTGGTTTGGTAGTTAGTGATGATGACGCTAACTGTTGAGGAAGATGGGTTAGTGTGGTGGTTAAGCATGCAAACTCTGCTTGGACTGCTGGGATGTGAATCCTGATATCACCACTTACTTGTGAACATACCCTCCCTGGGTATTTATGTTGAAACTTTCAAGATAATATTACCTACCTCCTGAAGTTGTTATGGGAGCTGTGGTAGTGTAGTGCCTAAGGCATATGACTGCTAATCACAAGGTTGTCAGTTCAAACCCACCAGCCACTCCTCAGAAGGAAGGTTGGGCAATCTACTTCAGTAGTGATATCACCTCCAAAACCCAAGGATGTGTCGCTATGAGTCGGATGCGACTCCATGGCAGTGCTTTTGGTTTGGTTTTGGAAGTTCTTATAAAGACTAAAGGAGTTAATATTTGCAAAACACTTAGAAAAAGACCTAGCACATACTAAGTACTAGATAAGTACTAAATAATTATATATACACACACACACACACACACACATACTCTGGTAGCATAATGCCTAAGGCACTTGACTGGTAACCAGAAGGTTGGTGGTTCAAACCCACTAGACACTCCTAGGAAGGAAGGTTGGTCAATCTACTTCCGTAGTGATACAGCCTTGGAACCCCAAGGAGGGGTCGCTATGAGTCGGATCTGACTCAATGGCAGTGAGTTTGGTTTATGGTTTTATTATAAATAATAAATTTATTGCGTTCTAAGTGCCCGGCACTGTATGATCTGTTTTACATATGTAATCTCACTTTATGTTCCTAGGATGCCAATGAGGTAAGAACTGTTACCTGAATTTACAGATGTGGAAACCGAGTCTTTGATGTCAGACCAAAGTGGAATCCAAGGCTCTGCTTGGCCTCACAAGGTGTGTGAAAGGTTTGGGGCACAGCCACTGAGTCCCCTACCCCACACTGGACCACGCTATTCCAGCCCTTGTTCTCCCTCTGAGATGGGTTTCTGGGGAGGGGAAGGAATTTCAGCCATTACCCAGTGGTCATCAAACTTGCCGGTGATGACTGCCGGAGCCAGGGAACGGGCAGGATTCATGGAGCAGCCAGTGTAGTGAATCTGCAATGAGAGGTGGGGGTCAGGGAGAGAAGGCAGATGAGGACAGGGCAGGGAGTCCTCACCACTCCCCACTGCCCCCTTTTCCAATGCTTCAGCTCAACCAGCCTAAGTTTATGAGATGAGACAAACTAAAGGGAATTGATGCAGTGGACAATTAAGGTTATATTATCTTTACAGGCTCTGTATTCATTTGAGGCTGGAGGGATAGCTGTCCTCTGGGGTGTCTGGATGTCAGCTCTTGTAGGGGGTGGCCATGTGTCTGTCTCTCTCGGGGGCTCTGTTATACTTGTCCCTCTGGGGGTCTTTGTGTCTGTCATTTTGGGTTTCCATGTCTCTGTCTCTAGAGTGGTTTGCGTGTCTGTTTCTTCAACTATGGCCAGGACCTACCCCGAGGAGGTGGCCCAGGGCCACAGAGAAGCCGATGGAGAGGGCAGGGCTGCCCAGGTTATCTCCACGGCGGTCATCGGTGGAGGCAAAGATGCAGAGCACCAGCTGCAGGGTCAGGAAGAGCTCCACAGTCACAGCCTGGCCAGCCGTTGTGTTGTTGCTGAGCTGGGGGGAGAGAGGGTATGAAGGGGAGACATTGAGCAAGCCCCTCACTGGCTCCGTATTCCTGCCTGCCTGTAGTTGAGCCTCCAGGGAAGCCCCCTGACTGGGAGCCAGAACACCTAGGCTCATCAGCCACCTTAGCCCAAGCTACTGAAGACTTCTTCTGGGCCCTGGCCCTAGGGATGGACCTCGAGACCACCCATAGTCCTCCAGAGGTAGGAAAACTGCCTCCATAGCCCTTAGGCTTAGGGGCTGGGCTTGTGTGCCTAAAGTGTGAGAAGAAAAGGAAGCTGCCATCCAGATTTTCTATTTCCTGAAAGGAGGAAGTTTCAGCTGTAGCAGGAAGCTTTTGGCCAGGTAACAGGAAGGACTTCCTCTCTGTCTAGGTCATAAAATACTGTTGTCATAAGAGGATTGTAGTCTTTCTGTGGTCAGAGAACAGAGCTGGCTGGCCGTTTGAGGCCTTGGGTCTAGGGGATGGTCATAGGATACCCTCTCTCTCCACGAATCTAGCATACAACTTTCCCCTAAACTTTGCCTGTTCCCCACTGCGTTTTCAGTATTGTACTATGGGTTTGCTCCCTGCTTCTTCTGTGGGTTTGGGCTTGGGGCAGGGGAGACTTGTACTGCGATGCCTCCACACCCATGTGGGGTACCCATGGTTCCTCTGCCTTGGGTAAGGAAAGAACTTGAGGACCAAGCAAAGAGGTGATTTCGTAACTGGGCCGTGCCCAACACTGGGTTTTGTCATCCTGTGCCCTACACCCTGGCCTCTGGGGCTGCGCACCACATTGGGTGGAGTTGTGATGACTCTCAGCTTCCATGTTCCTTCTCCAGGCCCTGCCACTGCCCTAGTCCAGCCAAGCAGGGTTCTTCTCCATTCCTCAAGATGGTAAATGCTAAGCAAGAGCTTTGGGGAACTTTCCCAGACCCTTCCCTTCTGGGGCTTCCCATCAGCTGTATGGCCTCTTACTATCCTCAGTTCTCTGCTAGTAGAGAAGGAGTATCCCTAGTCTTGCATCCCAAGGCTTTCTTGGCCATGCTCTCAGTAAATTACTCTTTCAGTCTAATTGAACCTCTCCTTGCCACAAACTGAACTAATTTTGTTCCCAGTGGAAATGGGCACACCCCTCAGCCTGTCCACTACCTTGGCCACTCTAGCCTTTTCCCAGCTCTGAAACCTCAGCCTCCAATGTTTTCTATTTTGAAGAAGACAGAAGTTCTCCAACTGGGACATCTCTGTCCCTTGCACGAGTATCACTTGTGTAGAGGAGGCAATGGCCACAGAGACCATGCAGGACTGTGCTGAATGCACTTCAGAGACAGGACAGCTTCTTATTCAGTGGCCCAAAGACAAAGCAGGTCAGGAAACGGGGTTGACAGGGACCCTAAGGAGGTAGCTGTTGCCCTAGCTTGGAATGGCGGCAGAGTGAGAGTTGTGGTGAGAGGAGCACAGACCTTCCCTCCTCATCCATGCCACTCAGAGTCCCAGGCCTTGCACAGGCCCAGGGGAGGTGAGGAGTGTGTAAAGAGGGGGAGTATAGCATCACCCTCACCTCCCAAAGTGGCCCAATTAGCCATTGTATCATGTAATCAGCACTTAGCTCATTGACTCCAGGGACCTTCTCCAGGGTCTAGACAGACCTTGCTCCTGTACCTTTCCTCTGAGTTCTACTCCTTTCTTTGATACTGACAAGCTGTGGAACTTTTAGCCATCATGCTCTGTCTTTGAACCTCAGTTTCCTTGTTTGCAGAATGAGACTTAGAAGATGGCTTAGAGATGGAACATTGGCCAGCTGGGAAGATCATGGGTTTTGCAGTCAAGCCTGGGCTTGAGAACTGTCTTTGACACATCTCCTTCTTCTTCTTCTTCTTCTTTTTTTAATTGTGATTTGGGTGAAAATCTACAGAGCAAATACACTTTGACACATCCCCTTCTGAGTCTGTTTTTACATCCTTAATAATGAGGATATCCATCCCTGTTTGCAGGACTGTTGTTGTACATGGCTTGTGAGAAATACCTGCCAGGGGGTCCAAAAACCAAAAACCAAACTCACTGACCTTGAGTTGATTCTGACTCATTGTGACCCCCACTGGGTTTCTGAGGCAGTAAATCTTTACGGAAGTAGATTGGCCCATCTTCCTTCTGCATAATGGCTGGTGGGTTTGAACTGCCAACCTTCTGGTTAGTGGTCAAATGCCTTAGGCACTGAGCTACCAGAGATCCTTCCATGGAGTCTGTTGTTGTTATTTGCCATCGAGTCGGACCCAACTCATAGCGACCCCTCCTTGGGTTTCGGAGTCTAGCATGCAATAAATGATGAGGAACCATTTGGTCCCTTTTTCCCCAGAAGATTCTTGTGACTAGTACTTCGAGGTCCTTTCTAGATCAAAAACATGTCTGCTTTGGGACTCTGTCCCTTGATGAGTTCTAGCCCAGTCCTCACTGTAACATAGGCATCATTGGTGCCTTGAGGCTATTCTTCCTCTACGAGGCTGGGAGCAGAAGCTACCAACAGACTCGTTTGTGTCCTGCCTCTGTTCTGGCGTTATTGCTCCTCTAGTGGTTGTGTTCCTGGCTTCATACTTTCTCTCTCCCTCTCCCTCTTTCCCCACCCAGATCGTCACCCAGAGCTGGTCTTGCCATCCCATCTTTTGCAAAGACCACCTAGGATCTGCCCCAGGAGTAAAGAGCGAAGTTCTGGCTACTCACCGCATTGATAGCCAGGTCCCCGCGGATGTCTGGTGGTGTGAGCTCATGGAGTAGGGCGGCCCCTGCCACAGCCCCCAGCAGCTGGGCAGCCACATAGAAGATGGCTCGGAGGAAGGAAACATGGCAACCCACAAGGCAGGCCACAGTCACAGCGGGGTTGATGTGGGCCCCACTGATGTGGCCCAGAGTCTGCACCAGGGTGCCAATAGCCAGGCCGAAAGCCATGGCGATCTGCAGCCCAGAGGGCAGGGCCTGTGGCCAGTTGAGGGCCGAGCCAAGGCCAAAGAAGACGAAGAGGAGTGTGGCCAGGAACTCGGAGAACACAGCCTTGGAGAAGGCTATGGACCGGAGCTCCCACATGCTCTGGGCTGGCCTAGTGGTCTGGGGGCAGCAGGTTTGCGGATTTCTTGCGCCGTTTCCCAGGGTCTCTGGGGAGGCCCAGTCTCGGGCATTTATAGGGTCCGTCCAGCCTGAATTTGGGCACGTGGGGCAGAGGTGGAGTTTAGGCCAAACCTGCCCCCTTCCCTTCAATGGCTGCCCTTCCCCCACTCCCCACCGGCCCACCCGCATGCCTATCATGCCATCTAGGCCTTCACAGCTGACTAATGTTCCCCATTACTGAACTCCAGATAAGGACTGACGTCCCCTGGTTTTCCGTGTTTGTTCCCTCAGTTATCCCAGGGCTGCTGCCCCACGGCGTCTCCCTACCCTGACTCTCACCCCATCTGGTTCTATGAATGGGAGCCCCTGTAGGGGATGTGTCCAGCCTCCTCTCTCTGTCTCAAACTGTTGGCCAAAGCAGTATCAATACTTTACCCAAAATTGACCATAAGAGATATCAAAGCTACCCTTTCTGATAACTGGGAAGTTCTTCCTACTGTCTGACCTCCAATATTTCCTTCTTGGTGGGGATGGAAAACAACTGATTAGCTTGTGACAAACATTCCAAGGCATAAAGATTTTATGTCTTTTTCTGTGCTTGCTTTCTTGCAGTCAATCATCCATAAGTGATTAAGCTTTTTTACCTCCTCCCTGGAACCATAGCCAAATAACTCCCATAGCCTGGAGGGAGGGGGATGGTTTCAGTGGCCATTGGGACCATGGGCCTGGGTGATGGAGTCAACCTGGGGTCAACTGAGGAAGCTGAGGTCTTCCATTCCAGCTTCACCCTGTTCCATTTCTGTGACTTAACTTTTCTTGCCTTGATCTGTAAAATGGGGATAATAACAAAATTCATCTTGTGGGATTGGGGTTTGGATTGAAAGAAATGTATGCAAAGTGCTCAGAGCAGCACCTGGCCCACAGTAAGCCCCCAATATATGTCATTATTAGTAATACTATGTCTGAGGAGGGCAATAGGTCTCCCCAAACTCATATGTCAGGGTTCCAGAAGCACCCCCAGAGTTCAGAAGCACCCAGGCCACAGTCAGAAGCACCCAGGCCACAGAATCAGGGAATTTCTGTGGGCAGTGAGCCGTGCAGGCTCCAGAAGGCTGCAATACCAGATAAGTGACTTCTTGGCCTCAGTACCCACTCAGCCCAGCCTCTGGGCAATGCCACCTTCCGCCATCGATGCTGTTGTGGGTACTGGAGCTCAGGAGATGTTTGGGCCTGGCAGTTCCCAAGTCTGCCCCCCAGCTCTTCCCTAATCCCACCAGCTTTGCTACTGGAGAAGCGCTTCTTCTTTCTGTCTCCCTGGGGCCCAAAGGCAGGGTGGGGCACAGAGTGGGGTCAAGAGGCCTGGGTTCTGAGCCCTGCTCTATCTCTCCTGTCTAGCAGGTCCTTGGGCAAGTCACAGTCCTGGGAACAGAGATCTGAGAGAGACTGGAGACTACAGAATTGGAATGGAATCCCTCTTGCTGTATCAACAGGGGAAACTGAGGCACAGGGAAGGCAAGTGACTTATCTAAGGTGGTTCAGCAAGTTAGTGTCTGAGCTGGGACTAAAACCTATTCTGCAGAGTTTTCCCCCAACACACACACACCCTACACTCCTGGGTCAAACTCCAAGCCTCAGTTTTCTTTCCTGGGCATTGGGAATAATACTGCCTATCTCACAAAATTATTGTGAAGATGGAGTCAGGTGATGAACGGGTAAGTATTTTGCAGCTGAGAATGCAGTTAGGAGGAGGAGAAAGAAGAAAAGAAGGAAGGGGAAGGAAGTGACCCAAATAGAACAGAACCTCCGAGAGAGCAGGAATATTTGTGGGTTTTGTTTTCTGATGTATTCCCAGTGCCTACCCCATCAGCAGGTGCTCATTCTCCTGAATGAAGGTAAGATAATTACCCCAACTCTCTATAAGAGACTGGAGTAAATTAAATGAAGTAGGGTGTGGGGTGGGCAATAGATTCATAGACCCTACTCTTGCCTGCCTACCCACTCACCCACCTGTCTACTCTCTGATTCTAACATCAAGTAGACTTCTGATGGCTCCAGGCAAAATGCTTCCCTGGACCTGCCTGTCCCTCTCTTTCCCAGGAGAGAGTTCTTGCTTGGCACCATGGTACTCTGCCCTCAACCAGCCTTCTCCAACCTCAGGTCTCATATCTTGCCTCCATGAAGGGACCCACCCCCAGACTCAGCACATAGAAAGAGACAGGAACTCAGAGGGCTTGACTGTGCCTCTGCTCCACCCAGAGAATGTGCCCTCCTCACTCCTTCTGTGACTTCATGTATCACATATCCCGACCCTCAGACATACTTCCTACACCAAAGCTAGTTAACTAAGTTCAGGCCTGAGCCTTGGGAGTTCCCAGAAACCTTCCCCACAGCTTTCATATGAGCTGAAGTTGAGACAACCACTGAGCTGCTGTGTGCTCCTGGATGAGTCACTCACCCTTTCTGGTCTCTCCTCTTTGGTCAAGGTGTTCATGACATAGAAAGCAGCTTGTCAACCCTTGATTCTGTGCAAAACCTCTCCTGACCTAGTCAGGTAAAAATCTCTTATTTTCCAATACACTCAGAAGAGGCATCACAGCTCCTCTTTGTTGGCCCTTACGTACCAACCCAAATTTGTGTGTGTGTGTGGTCATTCAGTCACACAATCATAGTATTCAGAACCTGGTGGGGTCTTAGAGATCATCTAGTCTATGGACATTGTTTTACAGATAGAAAGTGAGTTCCCGAGAGACTGTGACTGGCTGGTCATGCAGCTTACAATAGCTGTCAGGACTGTGGCCCAAATTCTGGCCCAAATCTGGAAGAGGGGAGGACCGTCAACTATAACTCCGCTCCCGCTTGTGCCTGTCATTTGACTTTTCTCCATAAGAGAGAGAGCGAGAGAAAGTGGCTCCATCAAGGCTGTTGGCCGTGGTTTCAGGTGGCCAACAGAACTCCTCTGAGTGGGGGCTGCACTCTGTCTACCGTGATCACCATGCCACGTTCTACTGAATCCATGGCACCATCAACTCTAGCAACTAGAGCCTGACAAAATATTTTATTACTTAGCGTTTTATTGGGAGCTCTGGTGCTGTAGTGCCTAAGGCATTTGACTGCTAACCAGAAGGCTGGAGGTTCAAACACAACAGCCACTCCTTGGAAGGGAGATTAAGCCATCTACTTCCATAGAGATACTGCCTTGGAAACCCAAGGAGGGGTCGCTGTGAGTTGAATCAACTCAACGGCAGTGGGTTGTTTTTTTTTTTTTTTATTTTAGCAATTTATTATTGAAATAATTCTTTTGGATTTAGTTAGTTTAGATATCAACTTTTAAACTCACTTTTTTTTTTTTTTTTTTAAATAGTGATTTGGGTGAAAGTTTACAAAGCAAATTGGTTTTCCATTCAACAATCCATACAGTTTTGTGACATTTACTGAAATTCCTATACTGTAACAACATTCTTTCCACTGCCTCCTTTCTTTTCATCCTATCCTGCCTTCCTAGCTCTGTCCCAGGGCAAATGCTGTCCTCTTGATTGCATATGCTTGATTGTTCTAATGAGTGCATGCCCTCCTGATATTACTGTTCACCTTATAGGCCTGTCTGTCATTTGGCTGCCAGTTGAGCCATGGGGATGAATTCAGTTCCTAGCTTGAAGGGTGTCTAAGGGTCATAGTCTCAGGGGTTTCACTAGCCTTCATTAGATCAGTAACCCTGGTCTTTTTATGATTTTGAATTTTGTTTCACATTTCTCCCCACTCTATCTGAAACATCTTACTGTGATCCCTTTCAGAGCTGTCAGCACTGGTAGCTGGGTACCATCTAGTTCTTCTGGTCTTAGGATTATGGAAGCTGGACTAATTGTTGCGTGCATCTTTGATTTTCTTCACTTTTCTTTGCTCTGGATGGGGAGAGACTAATAGTGACACCTTAGATGGCTACTCACAAGCCTTTAAGACCCCAGTCTCTACTCACCAAAGTAGAATGTAGAACATTGTCTTTGCAGACTATGTTATGTCAATTGACCTTAGTGTCCCCTGAGACTATGGTCCTGAGCCTCCATACCCAGCAACTCATTCTCCTAAGGTGTTTGGTTATGACTAAGACATTTTCATAGCTTTGTCCCCTGTATGCTCTTCTACATGCATGGATATAATTGCAGCACATAACAATATATAGGTAGAGATAGCCTCTATCAAACCTATATATATGCAAGGGTGTAGTCTCGTTTGCCTTCCCATCCCTGTTCAGACTGGTTGTCTATCTATGTATCCACTCATAAACTATTATTATTATTGCAGAATTGTATATGTAATAGTATGCACCTTAGTTGCCTTTAACTGTTGTGTTCTTCCATTGTGCTGACTCACCCTTATTGTATACTGCCTTTCCCTTCATCCAAGTTAATACATGTCTACCCTCTGGTTGGTGATTTTTCCTCCCTTCCCCTCCCACCTCTGGTAACTTTCGAAAAACAATTCTTCCTGTGTGTAAACTTTTTTTTTTTTTTTTTTTTAAAACTTTCATAGTAGTGGTCTCTCATAATAATTGTCCTTTTGTGATTGACCAGTTTCACTCAGCATAATGTCCTCCAGGTTCATCCATGTTAGGAGGTGTTTTGTAGAGTCATCATTATTCTCTAACATTGTGTAGTATTCCATTGTGTGTATGTACCATAGTTTGTTTATCCATTTATCCGTTGATGGCCACTTAAGTGGTTTCTATCTTTTTGCTATTGTGAATAGTGCTGCAATGAACATGGGTATGCATGTACTTTTTCATATCACAGCTCTTTTTCTCTAGGATACATACCTAGTAGTGGGATTGCTGGATCATTTAGTATTTCTATTTCCAACTTCTTAAGGAAGTATCATACTGTTTTCCACAATGGTCATACCATTTTACATTCCCACCAGCAGTGTATGAGTATTCCAGTCTCTCCACATCCTCACTAGCATTTGTTATTTTCTGTTTTTTTTTTTTTTTTCAACTTTGCTATTAATCCTGGAGTGAGACAATATCTCATTTTAGGAGGCCCTAATCATCTAGTGTGCTTTCTGCTGTTTGTGCCTTTTTAGTTATATTCAATAGTGTATTTATGCCATGCATTAAGGCCCCTAAGCTTACCCCTATTTTTTCTTTGATGATCTTTATGGTTGGGGTTTTACCTCCAGGTTTTTTTTATCCATCTTGAGTTATTTTTTATGTATGATATGAAATATGGATCTTGTTTCATTTTCCTGCAAATGGATGGCTAGTTTTGCCAGACCATTTTTTTTTTTTTTTAAATTGTGATTTGGGTGAAAGTTTACAGAGCAAATTCACTTTCCATACAGCAGTTCACATACACTTTGTCTCGTGATATTGACCACAATTTACCACAATGCAACAGCTCCCCTCCCACTACCTCCCGATAGTTACCTCTTCCCTGTGTCCATCTCTCCATGCACTCCTGCCCCCTGAGCTGTCTCCCTGTGCATAAACAGCCCTTCTTTCTCCCATGATTGTTCTCTCCAAGGAGTGTATCTACCTCAGGTAAATGTTCAACTCATATGCCTGTCTTTTGTTTGGCTGGAAGCCACAGGTGTGGGTTCAATTCCAGACCTGAAGGGCAGCTAAGGGCCATAGTCTTAGTGGTTCCATCAGGCTCTATCACACCAGCAAACATGGTCCCCAACCCCCTTTTTTTTTCCCAAATGATTTTTTTTTGTTCCACATTGTTCTCCCACTCTATCCAGGATCTCCTACATAGATTCCCCTCTGAGTAGTTGACAGTGGTAGCGGGGCACCACCTAGTTCTTCAGGTCTCATAGTCATATAGGCTAAGGATCACGTGGTATACCAGTTACTTGGACTAATTGTTTCCATGAATCTTTGGTTTTCTTCATTCTTCTTTGCAATCCCTTTGATGAGGAGAGACCCATCGTTGCATCTAGATGGCTGCTTGCAAGCTTTTAAGATCCCAGTCACTACTTGCCAAAGTAGGAGGTGGAACAATGTTTTGTGTAGTATGTTATGCCAATTGAGCTTGATGTCCCCTGTGACTATGGTCCTGAGCCCACAGGTCCAAGTACTCACTGACTCTGGGTAGCTGGCTACGGCCCAGAAGTGACTACAATCTTGTCCCTTGTCAGCTCTACTATACACCTGGAAATTCTTACAGAACATAGAAATGCACTTGTAGAAACATTGTCGGCCACACTATACATGGTCTTGGGCACACTCCCTCCTGTATTTGTTGTTGTTGTTATGTGCCATCAAGTTGGACCCGACTCATAGCAACCCCTCCTTGGGTTTCTGAGGCAGTATCACTACGGAAGGAGCTCTGGTGGCATAGTGCCTAAGGCACTTGACTGCTAACCAGAAGGCTGGCGGTTCAAACCCACCAGCCACTCCTCAGAAGGAAGGTTGGGCAATCCTACTTCTGTAGTGACACTGCCTCAGAAACCCAAGGAGGAGTCGCTATGAGTCAGGGCTGACTCGAGGGCACATAACAACAACAACAACAACATCACTATGGAAGTAGATTCCCCATCTTCCTTCGGAGGAGTGGCTGGTGGGTTTGAACTGCCAGCCTTCTGGTTAGCAGTCAAGTATCTTAGGCACTATGCTACCAGAGCTCCCAGAGCACTCTATAGGACACAGTAAACCACCTCATAGGGTTTCTAAGGCTGTACATCTTTCTTTATGGAATGTGGATTGGGATTGCATTATATCTATAGATTGCTTTCAGTAGTATTGTCATTTTTACAATGTTAAGTCTTCCTATCCATGAGCATGGGAAATTCTTCCATTTATGTAGGTCTCTTTTGGTTTCTTATAGTAGAGTTTTATAGTTTTATTTGTATCGGTCTTTTGTGTCTCTGGTTAGATTTATTCCTAAGTACTTCATCCTGATTTCTTTTTCAGAGGATTTTTTTTTATGTGTAGAGAAATTCTACTGATTTTCTAAGTTGATCTTGTACCCTGCCACTTTGCTGAAGCTTCCTATTAGTTCCACTCGTTTTCTTGTTGAGTCTCTAGGATTTTCTATGTATAGGATCACATCATCTGCAAATAGAGATAGTTTTACGTCTTCTTTTTCTTTTTTGCCAATTTCGATGCCTTTTATTTCCCTTTCTTGCCTTATTGCTCTAGCTAGGACTTCCAATACAATATTGAATAGCAGTGGTGAAAAAGGGCATCATTATCTGGTTCCCATTCACAAGGGGAATGACTTCAGTCTTTTTCCATTGAGAATAATATTAGCTGTTAGTTTTGTGTATATGTCTTTAATTATGTTGATGAATTCCCCTTCCATTTCTATTTTGATGAGTGTTTTTTTTAAATAAAATGGGTGTTAGAGTTTGTCATATGCTTTTTCTGCGTTGATTAATACAATCTTGTGGTTCTTTTCCTTTGTTTAATTTATGTTGTGGATTATGTTGATTGCTTTTCTAGTTTTGAACCATCTTTGCATACCTGATAGAATCCCACTTGGTCATGATGTACTATTTTTTTGATGCTATTGGAGTCTATTGGCTAGGATTTTGTTGAGAATTTTTGTGTCAATGTTCATGAGGAATATTGGTCTGTAATTTTCTTTTTTAGTGGTATCTTTGCCTGGTTGTGGTATAAGGGCTTGATTGTTTCATAGAATGAGTTTGTTAGTATTCAATCTTTTTCTATGTTCTGGAATAGTTTGAGTAGAGTTAGTACCAGCTCTTCTCTGAACGTTTGGTAGAATTCTCCAAGGAAGCTGTCTGGACCAGGATTTTTTTTTTTTTTTTTTAAATCACTTATTCTATTTCTTACTTTGTGATAGGTCTGTTCAAATTTTCTACCCCAGATCATGTTAATATGGGTAGATAGTGTGTTTCTAGAAATCTGTGCTTCTAGATTTTCAGTTTTATTGGAGTTCTTCATAGTATTCTGTTATTATCCTTTTTATCTCAGTAGGTTCTGTTGTGACATTTTGTATTTATTTTCTTGTTTGTGTTATTTGCATCTTCTTCTTTTCCTTTGTTAAATTTATCTGTGGTGGTTTGTCAATTTTATTAATTCTTTCAAAGAACCAACTTCTAGTCTTGTTGATTCTTTCTATTGTTTTTCTGTTTCATTTATTTCTACTTGAATCTTTATTATGTCCTTCTGGAGATTGTAGCTGCCCCCCCCCCCCAATATTTGGAGATGTGGGGTTAGGGTGTTGATTTTGATTCTTCTTTTTTGATATGTGCAGCTATGGCTATAAATTGTCCTCTAAGCACTGCTTTTGCTGTGTTCCAAAGATTTTGGTATGTTGTGTTTTCATTCTCATTTGATTCAAGGAATTTTCTTATTTCATTTTTTATTTCTTCTATTACCTGGTAGTTTTTAAGAAGGTGTTATTCAGTTTCCAAGTTTTGGATTTTTTTTTCTCTTGATCTTCCTGTTGTTGATTTTTAATTTTATAGCATTATGATCTGAGAAGATGCTTTGTATTTCAATGTTTTAAATTTATTGATGCTTGCTTTGTGATCTAACATATCAACTACTATGAAGAAAGTTCCATGTACACTGGAAAAGAATGTGTATTGTGCTGTTGTTGGGTGGAGTGTTCTGTATATATTTATGAAGTCTGGGAGATTAATTGTGTTGTTTAGATCTTCTGTATCTTTCTTTCTTTTGTTCTGTTTCTTTCTAGTTGTTCTGTCCTTCATTGAAAGTGGTGTATTAAAGTCTTCTACCATTACTGTGGAGCTGTCTATTTCTTCTTTAAATTCTGGTAAAATTTGGTTTACACACTTTGGGGCTCTTTCATTAGGTGGATAGATATTTATTATGATATGTTCTCTTGTTTGATTGACCCTTTAATCATTATGTAATGTTCTTCCTTGTCTTTTTTGCTGGTATTTGCCTTAAAGCCTATTTTATCAGAAATTAATATTGCCACTTCTGTTCTTTTTTTATTGCCATTTTCTTGATATTGTTTTTTCCATCTTTTGATTTTTAGCTTATTTTTGCCTTCGTGTCTAAGGTATGTCTCTTATAGATAGCATACTGATGGGTCATGTTTTCTTTCATTCAGCTACTCTCTGTCTCTTGACTAGTGCATTTAATCCATCCATTTATATTCAATACAGTTATTGATAAGCATGAATTTACTGCTGTCATTATGCTGTTGTGTGTGTGTGTGTGCATGTGTGTGTTGTTGATGGTTTCTTTGTTCCATATATTTTTCTATGCTGAGCTCATTTTGTTTATGGATTTCTTATCATTTCATTTGTTACCATTGTTTTAGTGTTTTCTGAGACTTTATGATTTTCTCTTTGTTGTTTTTGTGTGAAAGCTTTATTTATTTTCTTTAAGGTTACACTGAAATTTATTACTATCTTCCCAAGTTCAAAGCAGTCCATTTTATCTTGAGATCATCTTGATTTCCTCTCCATTTGGAAATTCCATAACTATATCATTTATTCTCTCTTTTTGCTTTGTAGTTATCGTCATTTACAAATTTTCATCTCTGGTTCCCTATTTTCCTTCTTGTAGATTTATTTTATGTTTGATACTTCTATTTCTGGGTTGAATTCCAGGTGATGCTACCCATATGTCCAGTTGTTGTTTACCGTTGTTGGTTCTCTGTCCATAAAACCCCCTTTAGTATTTCTTATAACACATTGATCTGAGTTTTGCAAATTCTCTTACTTTCTGTTTATCTGAGAATGCCCTAATTTCACCATTGTATTTGAGAGACAGTTTTGTAGGATATATAATTCTTTGTTGGCAATTTTTTTCTTTCAGGGTTTTATATGCGTCATCCCATTGTCTTCTTGCCTGCCTGGTTTCTGCTGAAAAATTAGAGCTTAGTCTTATTGGTTCTACTTTGTAGGTGACGTTTTGTTTTTCCCAAGCTGCTTTCAACATTCTTTCTTTGTCTTTGGTTTTGGAAAGTTTGATTATGATGTGTCTTGGTTCTTTTCTTTTTTTGGGGGGGAGGTGTCTATCCGATTTGGGGTTTGTGGTGCTTCTTGAATGCGTATCTTCTTGTTTTTCATGATATTAGGGAAATTTTCTTCCAACAAATCTTTGACAATTTTCTTGGTGCTTTATTTATTTATTTTGTGTCTTCCTGTTCTGGAATTCCAATCACATGTAATCATTCCTCTTCATGGTGTACCAAATTAATCTTAAGTTTTCTTCATTTTGTTTAATTCTTTTTTTCTGACTGTTCCTCTAACAGATTGGTGTTGAGAGATTTGTCTTCAATCTTGGTAATTCTGTGTTTCATTGATTTAATTCTACACCTTTGTCCCTCCAATGTGTTATCCATTTCTGATTTTTTTTTTGGATTTCTATTTGCTGTTTTTGTGTGGTTTCTTATTTTCCATTTATTTTGTCAATTTGTTATTGTATTTTATTATTATTACTATTGTTCTTTGAATTCTTCTAGAGTTTTGTTTGTGTTTTCCTCATACTCTCTCAATCTATTCTCATTGCCATGAGTCAATTTTGAATCATGGCAACCAGTTTTACAAGACTGTAAATCTTTATGGAAGCCAACCACTCCATCTTTCTAATTCTTTTGAATTCTTTATCAGGTAATCTCACTAGTATTTCTTCCTCTGATTGATTTTCTGGGCCTGTCTATTGCTCACTTGTTTGAAGCATCATGTCCTGGTGTTTTTGTGTGTGATTTGAAGTTGTTTGTTGTTTGAGACATTATAGTGTTATTGTATTAATTTTTGTTTTTTCTTGTTATATGTTGGTTTGCTTCACCCTGATTTTTCATTTTGTACTGTTTTAATATATCCAGGCAACAGGGTAGTTGGGTTACTCTGGTCACTAGTTTGGGAGCATTGGGGCACTAGTGCATCACCTCGCTCTGGGCAGATTTGATAGCAGGTGGAAGTGTGGACACGAGTTTCTGATCAATGATCATGCAGAGCAGCTGAGGGCAGGCCAAGAAGGTGTTGGCTGCTGTCTGTTGTTGGTCCAGTAGTGCTGGCGTGGGTAGTGACACTTACCCAGTGGGTGGGGCAGCAGGTGTGGGTGTGTAAGATTGAGTAGGGTCATTGGCTCCCAACTGTTTGGAACAGATAAAAAGAGGAAAACAAAACAAAATGAACAGGGGAGGAGGGGATAAAAGAGGGAAGAGAAAAAAAAAAGAAAGAAATTTTTTTAAATGGGGGGAAATGGAAAACCTAAGAAGAAAGAACAAGAAGAAAAAAGAGAAAAGGAAGAAAAAGAAACAACAATAACAACAATAAAACACACAAAATACCAAGACACAAGTAGCAAGTGATAGCCATCAAATATGGCTGTGGCAGAAAGGTGGCGGGTACTCCACACACCGTGGAACACAGAGGGTTCAGGTAGCGGAGGGGGGGGGCAGGTACTTACTCAGCTGACTTGAAAAAAAGAAAAAGGAAGAAGGAAGAGAAACAAAATGGTGTGGAGAATTGGGAGAAAAAAAAGGAAAATAAAAAAAAAAAAAAAAAAGGAGGGAAGAGGGAAGGACTGAGAAGAAAAGAAGAAAGAGAAGGGGTGGGGAAAAACTGGCTGCAAATGTTAGCTGCCAAGCACAGCTGCAGCAGGAACACTTAGCTCACGCTGGGAGAGCTCACACTGTCATCCACAGAGGTGGGGGCAGGTGCTGCTGACCAGGAGGAGAGGACAGGAACTAAAGAAAGAAAAGATGGAAGAAAAGAAAAAGGGTGAAGAGGAATAAGCAAAAGAAAATAAAGAAAAAGAAATCAAAGGGGAGAAGAGAGAAGAACTAAGGAAGAGGAAAAAGGAAGAGAGAAGGAAGAAAGAAAAAAGTAGCACAGTACTGTTGAAAGTGCCAGCCACCAAACATGGCTGCGGCAGTGCACACTTCTGACCAGGGAGGGGCTGGGGCAGGTGCTACTTACTCCTGGACGTGGGGGAGGGGCTCCCACTCTTCTGGGAAGAAGGACAGAAGAATTAAGCAGAAGATTTAAAAAACAAAACAAAACAAAACAAAAAACATCCCAGCACTGGCAGTGGGGGAGCTTGACCAGCCGCAGGGTGAGTGGAGGTGGGGAAAGCCACATTTCTGGTAACTGGGAGGTTGTGTAAAATAAGAGAGGCAGACACACCTCTCTGGTCGTCTGATCACAGATGTGGGTGCTGATGCAGTCTGGGTAAGTGGAGCCAGTTATATGGTTCCTGCTCTGATCAGAACACTGCTAGCAATAATTCAAAGTGGCTATGCTGTGCTGGTTAGTAGTTTACTGGTTCTTGTTCACTGTTTTCATTCAGTCCCTTCCTGTCATTGATATTTGATCTACTTCTTTACTCTTTCCTTTGAAGTTCTGGAATCCAGGATTGTCAGCCATACCTGTTTCCCTTTTTTTTTTTGAGTCTTTGTTGTAGAGTCTGGATAGTGTGTCTGCCTAGTCTGACATCTCAGACCTGGAACATCAAAATCACTTTGTGCTTTCATGAAGAAAGGTATTATAGGGAAAACAAATTGACTAAATATTCACAAAACTTCTTCACATTCTGAAATCAACTTGCCTGAATCTCTTTTTGATTCAGTGTTTTTCTATGCAATATCACCCTCTGTATCATCAAGGACGTTGGTGATTTCTTAAAAGATTGCCTACTGTTGCTACCTAAATTTCCTTCTAAGCCTCAGACACCCATTGTGAAGAAACAAAAGGAAATCAAGGGGGAGAAGAGGGAAGAACTAAGGAGAAGGAAAAAAGAACAAAGAAGGAAGAAAGAAAAAAAGTAGCACCAAACACCAAAAACCAAACTCACTGCTGTCGAGTAGGACCAGACTCATAGCAACCCCTCCTTGGGTTTCTGAGGCAGTATCACTACAGAAGTAGATTGCCCAACCTTCACCCAACCTTCCTTCTGAGGAGTGGCTGGTGGGTTTGAACCACCAGCCTGTCAGCCAAATATGGCTGCCAGAGTGCATGCTTCTGACGAGGGAGGGGCAGGGACAGGCGCTACTAATTGCATGGACAGCAGGGAAGGGTATTTTCTTCCTTTTAAAAAAAAATTTTATTGTGATTTGGGTGAAAGTTTACAGAGCGAATTCATTTCCATAACACCGTTCATATACATTTTGTTTTATGACATTGGGTGCAATTCCCCAGTGTAACAGCTCTCTTCCCACTTCCTCGCTAGTTACCTGCTCCCTGTGTCCTTCCTTCCTGTGCATTCCTGCCCCCTGAGCTATCTGTGAAAATACTGCCCTTCTGTTCTCCCACAATTGATCACTCTAAGGAGTGTATCTACCTGATGTAAATGTTCACCCTATATGCCTGTCTATTGTTTGAGTGGATGCCACAGGAAAGAGTTCAGTTCCAGACCTGAAGGGTAACTAGGGGGTCTTACCAGGATCTATCAGACCAGTAAACCTGGTCTTTCTTATGATTTTGAGTTTTTTTCCATATTGCTCTCCCACTCTATTCAGTATTTCCTGAATTGATCCTTTTCTGAGAGGTTGACAGTGGTAGCTGGGCACCATCCATTCTGTTCTTCTGGTCTCATGGTCATATAGGCTGAGGATTGCATTGTCTACTTGTCCCCTGAACTAATTTTTACCATGTGCCTTTGGTTTTCTTTACTCTTTTTTGCTCTGGACAAGGAGAGACCCATTGTTACATCTTAGATGGCCACTTGCAAGGTTTTAAGATCCCAGTTGCTACCCACCAAAGTAGGATGTAGAATAATGCTTTTGGGTAGAATGCTATGGGTGGGCGTTTTTGTGCTTCACGCATGCATCATTTTGCCCTTTTCTTAGTAATTAGATATATCAGTTTCGTCTACTTGTGGGGCTCTTCCTTCCTTTGGGGCTCTTCCTTCCTTAGGTTCCATAAAGCACCTCGCTGTTGTTTTGCAGGAAAATATGGAATTGCAGTCATTTTTCAATGATGACTATTTGCTTCACAAATATAAAATTCTTGTGGTGCTCATCTGTTTTCACGCCTTTCTGTAGGCACAATTACTTTGTTTAAATGCTAAACCACAATATAATCTTTTTGACATTTTCAACAGCAACTATACTGAACAGGTGCAGAGATGAGAAGGCACAGGACTCGCCTGACCAAGTTTAGGTGTGCACAGGCATGACCACCACTCCCAGCTGCTACAAGACACCATCAATTATAAACAACATTAAATCATGAAATGGTACATTCAATAGAATATAGAAGTAATAATGTTGAACAACTCTTTAGTGCTTACTCTGTTATGTACTGTTCTAGACATTTTTACATGTGGTAACCCTCTTGATCCTTACAACAATCCTATGAGCTAAATAT
>NW_006921632.1:1602062-1609946 GCF_000298275.1 Orycteropus afer afer
CAAGATTATCTTCTGTGTCTGTATTAATTGGTTTCCCTTTTCTTTGTTGAAGAGGGTCTGTGCAATCCTTCTGCCTAGTCCGCCATCTTGCCCCGCCTCTTCATCCATTTTTTTAAAGATGAGAAAAGTGAGGTAAATAGAGACTCAGTAACTCTCCTGAGGCCACAAGGCTATTAAGTGGGGGTGAGGGTGGGGTGCAGAATTGTAAATGAATCCCTATCTCACCTCCTGAAATAATCCATATGCGGAAAGAAAGAAGGAGAGCTACAGTTGTCTGAATAATAAAGAAACAGGAATTTAGGTTCATTTCCTGATGACTTGAAAGATGAGCCTGGAAAAGGGGAGATGGGAGGAGGGTGTCTGTGGGGAGCCTGGGCCAGTGAGGATGCCCCATATGGGATATAGTGGAGAGTTCAGAAATGGTGCTGATAGTTGACATAACATGTGTTTCCTACTCTAAGCTGAGCTCCAAATGACCTTCCATTCTCGCCACAGGTTGGTAAAGTGAGTCACGCACCACAGCCTGCGTGGCTGGTACTGTGGGGAATGAGGGAGAAGAGGCAGGGAAGATCCACAGAATGAGGCCAATGGCCCCAGGCAGCAAGCTGGGGGGAGGGGTGTGTGACGGGCTCAGGCCCTTCAGGAAGCCTCAGAAACAGGAGGGGGCACTGGGTCCCCCGCTGTGCTGGGACAGGGTTTGAGCCATTTGGTTTCTATGTAAGGTTGTCAGATAAAACATAGGATACCCAGTTAAATTTGAATTTCAGTTAAGTGAAGAATAATTTTTCAGTATAAATTTGGCCCAAATATTGCATGGAACATATCTATACTAAAAATTGTTTGCTATTTATCTGAAATTCAAATCTAACTGGACATTCTGTATTTTTATTTACTAACTCTAGCAACCTTATTCTATGTGAAAGAAAAGAGTGAACTCAGAGTACTGAAGAATTACAAACTAAATACAGTGACTTTGGAGGGGAAGGTCTTATTAGCCCCATTTAATAGATGAGGAAACTGAGGCACAGTGAGGTTATACAAATTGCCCAATATCACAAAGTTAGTAAGTGGAAGAGACAAGCTGTGAATACAGTCTTGTCTGATTCAGAAATTAAGGCTTTTTCCTCCAAACTCCAACTGGAAGGCCAAGTGGTCCTGATGGCTGAGGTCCAGGTGAAGATGGGGAAGGTCACTGGCCCAGGCTCCTGGGTAGATATCTTGTCTCCCTCCTGTTCATAGGAGCTCTGGTAGCATAGTGGCTAAGACACTTGCCTGCTAACCAGACGGCTGGCAGTTCAAACCCACCAGCCACTTCTCGGAAGGAAGGTTGGGCAATCCTACTTCTGTAGTGATACTGCCTTGGAAACCAAGGAGGGGTCACTATGAGTCGGGTTTGACTTGACGGCACATAACAACAACTCCTGTTTTATGGGGTGAGGCCCTGGGATGAAGGAGATGAGATCTTACCTAGCTTGCCACCCTCCCCTCCCCATTGCTCCCAGGAAAAGGTTGGACCTTGGGCATTCTTCTAACTTCTTTGTCTCTGAGCCTTGATATGAGCTGCTCTCTCTGCTGAACATGTGCTCCCAGTATCTTCTCCTGGCTAACCCTTCCTTCAGCTCTAGGCAGTGGCTTTGAAACCTTTTTCAAACTGAGAACTGCAGTAAGAAATACATGTTATATCCTACCCATAAGCAAGATTTCTCATAGATAGATAGATAGATAGACAGATAGACAGACAGACATAGATATAGATGGATGGGTGGGTGGATGAATAACTAAAACTAACATTTCACAAAGCAATATTTCTTGTGTGATTTAAAAATTATTATTTTTAATGTGAAAATTAATTTCATTTATTTAACTTTTTATTGTGATTTGGGTGAAATTTTACAAAGCAGATTCGTGTCACATTCAACAGTCCATACACATTTTGTTTGTGACACTGATTCCATTCCCAGCACTGTAACAGCTCTCCTCCCACTTCCTCCCTGTGGTTACCCTTTCCCTGTGTCCTTGCCTATGCATTCCTGCCTCCCTACCTTTCTCCCTGCGCAAATGCTGCCCTTGTGATCTCCCATGGTGGATTGTTCCAAGGAGTGCCTCTCCCTGGTGTAGGTGTTAAGCTCAGCTCAGTAAGCCTGTCTATTGTTTGCCTGAGAGTTCAGCCATGGGAGTGAATTCAACTCTAGGCCCGAAGGGTGACTAGAGGCTATAGTTTTGGAGGTTTCACCAGTCTCTATCCCTGACCAATCAACCTGGTATTTTTTATGTTTTTTAATTTTGTTCCACATTTTTTCTCCTCACGTGTGATGTTTTAAATTCTACTGTTTCACTAAAAAGTGATTCTGGTCACAACCACAGAATTAGTTTCATGACCTACTAATGCCACTCACAGTTTGAAACACACTAAATTAGAGTTTGGATTATAGATCACTTTCTCATGGGTGGAAGCTTCCTGTGACCTTAATAATGCACACGCCCATGACTATACACCAAATGGCTTGTTTTGCTCCATTGTCTTACTCAGAGATGTGTAATGATCTGTTTAGTGTCTGCCTTCTGTTCGGGACTATGGGCTTCCAGAGGCAGGGACTTGCTCACCACTGCACCCCAGGGCCTAGCACAGGGCCTGGCACATTACAGGTACTCAATAAATGTTTGTCAGATAAATCGGTGAGCAAGCCTCTAGCAGCTGACCTCCCAAAGCCCCTGCCCTGTGTCCTCTATGTTACAGCCACAGGACAGTCCTCAGGGACCTCAGCATCTCCATCTCCTGATCCAGGAGGGGAGTTGATGTTCAGAGCTTGGGCAGAGAGAGGAAATGTGTGTATCTGGGCATTGGTAGGCTGAGGAGGGGGTAGGAACACGTTTGCCCACATTTAATAATGCTTAGGTGTAACTCCTTGGAGGGAAGGTTGGGCAATCTACTTCCGTAGTGATACCGCCTCGGAAACCCAAGGAGGGGTCGCTATGAGTCAGGGCCGACTTGATGGCAGTGAGTTTGGTTTGGTTTTTGAGGTGTAACTAAGGGGCTGGGGGCACGGAGACCTTTCTAATAACCCTGCCTTATGAGGTATAGTGAGTTCCCAGTTGCTTGGAAAGGTCCAAACACAGGCTTAGCAAACACTGGGGAAACTATGGCAGGAGTTTGTGCACCAGGGGGATGGTTGGACAAGCTGACTAATGAATGGGGTCAGCCTTGTACAGCTTTTCAGTATGCATAATCCCATGCTACAGGCTAATAAGAGGCAACTGGGTGCTATCATAGGTGCTAGCTGAAGGGGGGAGTGACTAGGGTGAGGAAGCTGAAGAAGAGCACACCTGCCACAGACCCTCGCTTCCTCTCTAGAGCACTGAAGTCCTCTAAGTCCCCAGCTTCCTCCTCCATCATATCTGGAAGGGGAGTGGACTGACCTACTGTTTTCTGGGCAGATCTGGCCCAGAGAGCTGGTATCTCCACCCTGCAAGGGAGAGAGAACAACGAATGCCAGGGCTAGGCCATACTGGGGTCATTACCAGAGAAGGAGGTGGAAATGAGCTGTAAGGGTTGCAGACAACGCCCCATGACCTTGCTTACCAAGGTCACCCAAACCTGTTTGACTCTCCACTCAGAACAGCTGTAGCCAAACCACCCTGGCTCTCCAGCGCCTGTCTCCAGCATCCCCAGGGCCAGCATCCACTGGGTGACCCACAGGGCCCTTTCTCAGGACAGGGTGCAGTTGCAATTGAAACCTATTCAGGCTCTGCCAGGATCCCTCTCTTCCTCACCATGCCTCCTGCCTCTTCCTCCCACCCTGGCTCCCTTCCTGCCCACCCTGGTCTCTCCTCCAGGCCTGCCCTGCCCTTCCTTGTGTCAGGTTTGGAGTTGGGCTCACCCTTGTTCTCTCAACCAGTCATCACAGCTACGTGGTGAAGTGAGTATAAACCCCATTTTATGGGTTAGGGAAATGGAGGTTCAAGGTCATTAAGCTGGCAACACCCCTACTGCCCGCACCCCATGGTGTCCTGTTCCAGGCCCATTATAGCATGGATCGTGCTGTCCCAGATAATTGTTCACACGCCTATTCATGGTAAGCACTGAGGACAAGAACTGTATCTAATTCACCTCAATAGTTCCACCACTTAACTTAGGATTGGCATGGAGAAGATGCTCGAAAATGTTTGTAAAATGAATGAACCGTTTGCCCAGGGTCACAGTTAGGAAGTGACTGAGCCAGACTTCAAACCCAGAACTTCCTGGATCCCAAGCCAGCCCCACACCCTTCATCTTCCTCCAGGTAGCCTTCTCTGACTGACTTGCCCAAGGCAGATTCAATCCATGCTACCCCATCTTCCTCCTCCACACTCATGAGGGCAGGTCCTGGGACGGGGTCAGTTTGGCTCTAACACCCTACCTCTATTCTCAGAACCCAGGAAGAGCTCTGTGAATGTGGGATGCCACGCTGAGGGTGGTGGTTGTTGTTATGTGCTGTAGAGTCGGATGGGACTCATAGCGACCCCTCCTTGGGTTTCCAAGGCAGTATCACTACGGAAGTAGATTGCCCAACCTTCCTTCTGAGGAGTGGCTGGTGGGTTTGAACTGTAAGCCTTCTGGTTAGCGGTCAAGTGCCTTAGGCACTACGCTACCAGAGCCCCCCTGGCTGAGGGTGGAGGGCCCCGGGAAAGAAGGCCTCAGAGGAACCACAGATGTCTTCCTGCCTGTGGGTCCACTCATCCCACCTCATAGTCCCTGCTCAGCTGGCCGTGGTTCCGCCTGGTACTGGGCCTGCCAGCTTTTCACGAGGGCCAGCCCAGGCCTTGGTATTTCCCTGGGGGTGGGTCCAGGTGGGGCTCCTAATCCTCTGCTCATTTTGCTGCAATTCAATATTAGCCTCCAATTTGCACGCTCTGCTGCCAGCCTTCCCTCCACTGTCTTGCCTCGGTGGGGGAGGGGATGGAGACTACATAGTGTCCATAGGCTCTTCGGAGGGATGCTCAGGTATCCCTCCAGCTGATCAAGCCCCCAGGCCTGCTCAGGGCTGAGTGTTGGCCTTGGGATGGAGGGGGTCACTAACACCTCCAAGGGAGCAAGGCCTAGATGTCCAGGGGCCTGGGGTGGATTCCGGTTCCACCACTCAAGAACACAAAGCCACTCAGGCTCTCGGAGCTGTAGTGTAAATACATGTAAAGGTACCTGGCACATGGGTGGTGCTCAAAAAATAGGAGTGGAAGTTTCCCCAAGGGCTAGGGGCCCTGTGGCTCTGGGAAATCCTTTTTGTTATTGAACCACCCACCTTCTGCCTGCAATGTTGGCCCGTTCTCTCTGGCTGCAGATGATGGATGACTGTTTTCTTAGGATTTTGTGGCACTTGAAACAATTCACTGTATTTGTTCATTCAGCAAATATTTATTGAGCACCAACCATGTGCTAAGTATTGTTTTATGCTTTTGAAACATGTAAGGGAACAAAACTGACAAAGATTCCTGCTCTGGCAGGGCTCAAAGTTTATGGGCAGTTTGTCAGATGGCCCCTTTCAGCCCATTCTGCTCCATTTTAAGCAACCTGAGTTGAAGAGAGATCAAAAGAAATTGTAACACTGAAAAACAAAACAGAAGAGTGTTTACTCTCAGATTTCAACTTCACTCCTGCCTCATCATCGCTGCTTGAATTTAAGTAACGTCAAACAAGTGCAATTAAAAATGTTTATTGTTCCTCAAAAAGCTACACATAGAAATACTATATGACCCAATTTGTGTACATGCTACTCCTAGGTATACACCCAGGAGAATTGAAACAGATGTTAAAACAAAAACTTGTATGCCCTTGTTCATAGCAGGACTATTCACAATAGTCAAAAGATAGGAAAAAACCCAAATGTCCATTAACAGATGAATCAATAAATGGAACGTGGTATAGCCATAAAACAGAATAGTGTTCAGCCACAAAATGAATGAGGCACCTATACATGCTACAACATGGATGAACCTTGAAAGCATTATGCTAAGTGAAAGAAAGCAGGCACAAAAGGCCACACAGTGTGCAGGGAACATCAAACTCAATTGGCATAGCATACTACACAAAAATATTGTCCTATGCCGACCTGGTTAGCAGCCATATGCCTTACTCACTAGGCCACCAGAGCTCCTTAAGAGTGGCAATGGAGGGCATTGTTGATGGAGCCTTCTTTTTTTACAAAGGGGGAATGTTTTTAGACTCTTTCCATTGAGATAATGTTCACCATTGTTTTCTGGGTATATGCCCTTGATTGTGTTGAGGAGTTTCCCTTCTGTTCCTGTCTTGTTGAGTGCTTTTTTTTCTTTTTTATATCAGGAATAGGTGTTGCATATCATCAAATGCCTTTTCTGCATCAATTGAAAAAAATATTGTTCTATATCCTACTTTGGTGGTAGCAACTGGGATCTTAAAAGCTTATGAGTGGCCATCCAAGATGCAACAATTGGTCTTTCTTCTGCCAGAGCAAAGAATGAAGAAAACCAAAGATGCATGGAAACGATTAGTCCAAGGGACTACATGACCATGTAGATTTCAGCTTATATTACCCTGAGATCAGAAGAACTAGATAGTGCCCAGCTACCACTGTTAACCACTTGGAAAGGTATCAAAATAGGAGATCCTGGATAGAGTGGGAGAAAAATGTGGAAAAACTCAAAATCACAAAAAAGACCAGGCTTACTGGTCTGAAAGAGATTGGTGAAACTCCTGAGACTATGACCCCTAGTCACCCTTTGGACCTGGAATTGAGTTCATTCCTGTGGCTTCCAGTCAAACAATAGACAGGATTACAAAGTGAGCAGTTACACCAGATCAGTACACTCCTTAGAACAATCAACCAGAGGAGATAAGAAGGGCAGTATTTGTACAGGGAGATAGCTTAGAGGGTATGGGAAAGAAGGACAAGAGAAAAGTCACCTACAAGAGGAAGTGGAAATAGAAGTTACATTATGGGTATTGCAATCGATATCATGAAACAAAATGTGTATAGACTGCTGTATGGAAAATGAATTTTCTCTGCAAACTTTTACTCAAATCACAATTGGGGGTTGGGAAGCCACATACTGTATGATTCCAATTATATAAAATATCCAGATGAGGCAGATCTATGGAGACAGGAAACAGACTAGTCGCTGCCAGGGACGAGGGTGCAGAGGCAGGAAGAAGAATGCAAAGTGTGTGCTTCAGGGGTATGTGACTTCCTTTTAGGGTGATGAAAATTTTCTGGGTCTAGATACTAGTGATGGTTTCACAACATTTGGAATTTACTCAATGCCACTGAATTGCCCCCCCCCCCCCGCCCATAATGGTTGAAAGAATAAATTTTGTGTTATTATAGATTGAATTGTCTCCCCGCTGCCAAATATATGTTGTATATTCTAACCTCTATAATCCCAGTTGGAAATGGATTGTCTTTGTTATGTTAATTAGACAAGATTAATATATGATGTTCTTGAGGCAATCTCTTTTGAGATTTACAAAAGCTTAAACAAGGAAGCAGAGATGGGGGAAGAGAAATGCCAAGCCACGTGAAGATCATCCAGGAACAGAAACTCAAAGAGACAAGGCCCTTCCTCCAGGCCTGATAGAAAGACAAAGCCTTCCCCTAGAGCTGGCGCCTGAATTCAGACTTCTAGCCTCCTAAACTGTGAGAAAAGAAATTTCTATTTGTTAAAGCCACACACTTGTGGTGTTTCTGTTATTGCAGCACTAGATAACTGCGGTGTAGTAAATTACTTAGTGTGGCTTTTCTACCCATAAGTCTTTGTAAACTCTAAGGTGGGAATTGCTATTAGCTACGGAGGAGATCCTGATTTTAAAGTCGCCCACCTGGGTTATTTCTGTTGGGCGTGGCACAATACAATGTTCTGGGAAGTTCCCACTCTCTC
>NW_006921632.1:1611441-1622652 GCF_000298275.1 Orycteropus afer afer
TTTCTCCTTAAATACAGGAAACAGACCACATCCCAAAGGCAGCTACTCAACTGCTTGTGGTAAATCCCACCATGGAGTTGATTGCCAGTCTCATCATGGGGAATAAGTACCACCAGCTGCCCAGCCAAGCTGACACACAAACATAACTACCACACATTGTGAAGAATGGGAATTTAATAACACTTAATTGTGCTCACGAGGAACCTATATAGACCAAGAGGCAGTTGTTCAAACAGAACAATGGGATACTGCATGATTTAAAATCAGGAAAGATGTGTGTAAGGGTTGGATCCTTCACCATACTTGTTCAATCTGTTAGCTGAGCAAATAATCTGAAAACCTGGACTATATGAAGAAGAATGTGCCGTCAGGATTGGAGGAAGACTCATTAACAACCTGTGATATGCAGATGACACAACCTTACTTGCTGAAAGTGAAGAGCACTTGAAGCACTTACTGATGAAGATCAAAGACCACAGCCTTCAGTATAGATTACAAATTGACATAAAAAACAAAAATCCTCACAACTGGACAAATAAGCATCATCATGATATGTGTAGAAAATATGGAAGCTGTCAAGGATTTCATTTTACTTGGATCCGTAATCAATGCCCATGGAAGCAGCAGTCAAGAAATCAAACGATGTATTGCACTGGGCAAATCTGCTGCAAAAGACCTCTTTAAGTGCTAAAAATCAAAGATGTTACTTTGAGGACTAAGGTGTATCTGACCTAAGCCATGATAATTTCATTAACCTCATATGCATGTGAAAGCTGGACAATGAATAGGGAAGAATGGGAAGAATTGATGCATTTGAGTTATGGTGTTGGCAAAGAATATTGAATATACCACGGACTGCCAGAAAAACAAACAAATCTGTCTAAGAAGAACTACAGCCAGAATGCTCCTTAGAAGTGAGGGTGGCAGACTTTGTCTCATGTACTTTGGATATATTATCAGTCCCTAGAGAAGGGCATCATGCTTGGTAAAGTAGAAGGTCAGCAAAAAAGAGGAAGACCCTAAATGAGATGGACTGACACAGTGGCTGCAATAATGGGCTCCAACACAGCAATGATTGTGAGGATGGCGCAGGACTGGGTGGAGCTGCATTCTGTTGTGTATGGGGTCGCTATGAGTCGGAACAGATTTGATGCACCTAACAACAGGGAACTTCTAATAGAGTCACCATCACTTCCAACTTCATCTCAAACAGTTTCCTCATCATTGCTTCTGCCACTAGCACACCTTCATAACCACCATGACTCCTCCTCATCATTGCCACTGACAGACCCTACTGGCAGGTAAGGATGAGAGCAATAGAAGCCAGAGATGGAAATGAGGAGGAGCAACCAACGCCCCCCCCCCAGCAGTTTAGGAGGTGAGGCAGAGATGAAGGGTAAAGCCCAGGTCAATTTTTGGTATTAGGATGAGCAATATCAAGTGTCAAGTGGGATAGTTGCCTGAGTTGAAATGTGAACATGAGTCAAGGTCAATGCTGCAAAGGGTGGGCTCTCCAAATTCTTGTGGGATAAATGCATGAATGAATCATGTCAGGACAGCATGCATGGTATGTGGTGGCAGCATCATAGTGATGGATTCTGAGGGTATCAAATAGCAGCCTTGAGAGGACTTGGAGGATGGTTGGCTGTGGAATTGAGGGAGACGGAGGAGCAGGTTTGTAGATTGAGCCTGGTGCTCTTCACTGAGATGGGGAGCACTAGAGGAGAAGCAGGTTGGGGAAAAGCTGGAGAGATGAGTTCTGGATGTTTTGAGTTTGCACATGAGTTTCTGGGGGCAGACAAGAGAAGACTTTGGGGAGTTGCAGAAGCCAAAAGTTGGTGGGTAGAAGTGAATGAGAGGTGAGACAGAAGGAGTAGGCAGAGGAAGTTTCAATGTTGGGAAAACAGTGAGTATTTCAGTGGTGATGGGAGGAGTTAGTGAAGAAAGTAAGAGTGGAGAGAGTGGAAAAAGAGGTATAAGAAATGATGGTCCCCCATTCTCAAGGAGAGTATAATTAAAACAAAGGATAGATATATAGATCAATGGAAATGAATTAAAGTCCAAATATAAACCTATACACCTATGATCAATTGATTTTTTACAAGAGTTCTGTGAGGTAAAGAATTACCTAAAGTAATTTGGTCTTTGTTTTTAGTTCCTGAGAAATAACTCTAAATCTTTGAAATTTACCTCTGGACCATACCCAGAGGTTTGAACTAATGGGAGGGAGGTGGCCTGACCACAATGTAGTCTGATATCAGCTGGTCTCAGGGGAGGGGAGGCTGATCCAATCAATCATGGCTGAAATCAATAAAAGCTCTGGGCATAGACGCTCCATGGGTTTCCTGGCTGGCAAAGACATTGATTCATGTTGGAAGGTAGGGTAGTGAGTCCTTTGGGACATAGAAGCTTCATGTTGGAAACCCTCTCAGACTTTGTCCTACACATCTCTTCATTTGTATCCTTTCTTCCTACAATAAAACATAATAATAAGTATAGCACCTTCTGTAAGTTATGTGCATTATTCCAGTGAATTATTGAACCCAAGGGAGTAGTGGGAGCCAGCAGGTCAGAAGTGAGGGACCCCAGAAGGGACTCCCGAGCTTGCGACTGGCATCCTGAAGTGGTAGTGGGAAAACCTCAGATCTGTACCCAGTAGATCAAAAGTGAGGGTGTGGTATGTACTTTCAAACTTGCAGCCAGTGCCTGCTTATTTGGTAGTCTGAAGGATGGTGTTCTTTCAACTTGAGATCTGACCCAGCTCCAGGTGGCTAAGGTCAGAGAAGTGCTGCTGGGAAGCTGGTGTCAGAAGTGAACAAAGAAGTGAAAAGTGAGGATTTGTTATATCCTCCTAGTTGAGGACAGAATAGTGGAATTCTGAGATTTCCATCCACACAACTCAGATGCCAAGTCCAGTTAATGAGGGAAAGAATAGTCTCTTCAACAAATGGTGCAGGAACAAATGGATTTCCACATGCAGAAAAATAAAATTGGACTCCTACCTCACACCATATACCAAACTGGGTCAACTCCCTAAATATAAAAGTTATAAAAGTCTTAGGGAAAAAAAAAATGTAAATCTTCAGGACCTTGTATTTGGCAATGGATTCTTAGATATATCATCAAAAGTACAAGCAATACCAAAAATAGATAAATTGGACTTCAACAAAATTAAATACTCATCAAAGGATATTATAAAGAAAATGAAAAGATGACTTACAGAATGGGAGAAAATATTTGCAAATCATGTATCCAATAAGGCTTTAATATTCAGAAAAAAGAACTCCTACAATTCAACAAAAAGACAATTCAATTAAAAAATGGGCAAAGGATTTGAATAGACATTTTTCCAAAGAAGGTATAAAATGGCCAATAAGTACATAAAAAGATGCTGAACATCATTAGGGAAATGCAAATTAAAACCACCATTAACAAATGAATGGATAAACAAATGTGGCATTGCCTTACAATGGAATATTACTCAGCTATAAAGAGAAGTTCAGAATCATGGATGAGCCTTGAAATCATTATGCTGAAATAAATCAGACACAAAATGATAAATATTGTATAATCCCACATATATGAAATATCTAGACTAGGCAAAGGCATAGAATCAGAAAGTAGATTAGAGGTTACCAAGGACTGGGAAGAGGGGAGAATGGGATTGTGGCAGTTAAGTTTGTGTATCAACTTGGCTGGGCCTGGTTGAGTGGCTGGACAGCTGGATGTTGTATTTATTCCCCATGATGAGAGTGGTAATCAACATCATGGTGAAATCTACTGAGAGCAGCTGAGTAGCTGCCTTAAGGATGTGGTCTGCTTCCTGTATATAGGAAAAGCCTTGGGGAACGGTCTCTAGTTTATGGCATGCTTGAACCCTGCATGTAGCTGAGTCATTATTCAGCAGCCTGCCATGCTCTGCCAATCTTGGGACTTTTAATGGACTTCAATCAACGGCCTGCCGTGTGGTTTGGTGATATCAGGACTGTGCCTTATTACTTGTCAACCTTGAGCTTGTCAGCCTCAGCAGCCAGCAGCTGAGTGAAGAAAAGCTTCTGGCTTCAGTGGGCCGGGAGCAGGAGAGAGCTGAAGTGCAAGGTTGAGGGGCTTTCACCCAGCCCCTAGAGCCTGGCACTTGGAACTTGGACTTAAAGCCTCCAAACTGTAAGAATAAATTCCTATGTGTTAAGGCCATCCCATTTGTGGTATTTTCTTGCCAGAGCGGTACTAGGTAACCAGAACAAGGGTACAGGTTAATGGATACAGAATTTCTGTTTGAGGTGATGAAAAAGTTTTGGAAACAGTAGTGATTGTTGTACAACATAAAGGCGCTCTGGTGGCATAGTGGTTAAGGCATTCAGCTGCTAACCAGAATGTCATTGGTTTGAACTCACCAGTCACTCTGTGGGAGAAAGGTTAGGCAGTTTGCTTCCATAAAGATTTACAGCCTTGGAAATCCTATGGAGCAGTTTTATTCCATCCCACAGGGTCGCTATGAGTTGGAATTGACTCAATGGCAGTGGGTTTTAGTTTTGGTTGCACAACATTGTGAATATAATTAATGCCACTGAACTGTACACTTAAAAATGTTAAAATGGATTACCATAATTAAAAAAGAAAAAAGAGAGAGAGAGGCCAAAAGTCTCCATGGGGGCTATATTCCAGTGGGGCTCAGCAGTCTGAGTGGAAGTTGGGGAAGGGAGCAACTGGGCAGGGAGTGGGGGATAGGGAAGGACTGAAGGCCAGAGAGATTTGAGGAGGGAGAAGGTAGATTCTAGAAGGCCTAGACGTCTAGGTGAGTGAGACTGTGGTACAGGTGGGTAGGATGAGGGAGTCCTAGTAAAAGCACAGAAGACTGGCCAGAGACTAGAGCATTTTCATTTAAGCATTTAGAAGTGCAGGCATTTTAGGACAGACAAGCTCCAGGGTGTGGGTATGGGAGGAACTGACTAAAATGAAAGAAAGACCTTTGGAATTGAGAAGCTTAAACAATTGAAGGCCAGAGGCTAGATGGGTCATCCACACTAATACTGGTATCACACAGGATAAGAGCTGGGCTTCAATTGCAGAAAGCAGGGAGAGGATGTTTCTGGATGTTGAGGAATAAAAAGGCCTGTCGGACTCCAGAAAGATTTAGAAGGGAGGCAGGGAAGAGGAAGTAGAGAGAGAAAAGAGAACAGAGAAAAACTGGCCTCCACGGATGGTGGTGGGTAAGCACAAAATTTCCAGAATAATCCTCCAGCAGGTCCTTGTTGCATGAGGGTGTAAGACTTTCCAAAAGGGTCAGCCTCAGCTGAGTTGCATTTCTGAAGGATCTGGCTACTGTCTCTGGCCCCATGGACCCCCTCTTCCTTCAGACCTTCAGTATCTCTTGCCAAGATCCCAACAGCAGCCAACTGATTCAGCCCTTGACCCCAGGGGGTCTCTCTCTCCAGGCCTCTCTGTCCCTTAGACTGCAGCTAAAGTAACTGTGGTGCCACCAGGCTTCCTGGGAACTTTCTATGGCTCCTGTGGTTGCAGGATAAAACTGCACCTCTTGGTCTCTCCAGCCTGCCCTCTCATCACCCAGGCACACTTGGGATTACTTGCACTTCTGTTCTGCCTTGTCTCAGAGCTATGCACAGGTGGTTCTTTCTTCCTGGAAGAACTTCTCTCCTCCTGGCTGGCTCCTGCCTATTCTTCCTCTGGGAAGCCTTCCCTGATGAGCCAAGACTGCCCCTTCTGGGTGTTCCTAGAATAATCTCAACTTTCCTTATCTCAGACTCATCACTGCATCGTGGTCATCTCTGCTTTGGCCTGTGTCTTCCCACCATGGACACTAGTACTGGTTCTGTCTGTGCTCAGTAGAACTTTGTTGAATGAATGGGCTAGTTTGTAAAAATGGAGCTGGACTGGGCTGAGTTGCCAGTGGTCTAAATTGGTTCAGGGGCACACTGTCTTCCTCCTTTTTAAATGACTTTCTAAGATGGTAGTTTTGGAGGAAAAAGACACAGTGGCAGGGATGGACCAGGATTACCTGGATTGCTCCTCACAATACAATTGTATCACCCACCTTCCCCCAGAGGTCATGTTGTCTAAAGTGTGCAGGATAGGAATAGATCATGGGTGGCACATATACTTTGAGAAAACTCCTCCCCTTACCCTTGACCCTAAGGAACTGCTGTTCCAAACTGAGTTCCTGGCTGGGGTTCGAACCCAAGACTGCTAGATGCTGAAGACCCTGCAATTAACCACCATAGTGTGCTGTCCCCACCACTTCCATTACTTCTGTCCCTACCACCATGACTTTAAACACCACTCAAGTGTCCTACCTTTATCGCTGTATACACATCACGTCGTCACCCTCCTCACATGCCATCATACTCTCTGCACAGTTGAGTACCAGATCCTGCAGAAGTGTGTCTCCTCCCAACCAGCTGCCTGGCCATGTTACCAGAGTCACACGTTTGCATCCATTACCCATGCTACTGTCCAAGGACAGGCTGTGCTGTGCCCTTCCTGGGGTCCTTGTCTTTAGCATTCATGTTTGCCCCAGATATCAGGGCCAATGTCCTTAATTGTTGTCACACTCTTCATTTCATTCAAAATGCCTTCCATTACTGAGAACACCTAGTTTCAACAAAAATTTCAAAGCAGAAAATAATTCAGTCTTGAAAGAGTTAATTGAGGAAGCACCAACTTACTCCTTTTCTCAGGGCCTTTGGGAATTCCCACTCTAAGGTCCATGAAGTATGTGTGTGATTTAGTGTGTTTGTGTGTGTGTGTCTGAAAAAGGGTCCATAACTTTTGTTAGATTCTCGCAGGAGATTTGAACCTCTGAGTCCATGTCCCACTTCATCCTTGGAAAACTCCTGATTATGCATCAAAACACAGTTCAGACATAGTTGACTTCAGACATTTTCTCACTCCTCTTCATAGGCTATCTCAAGCTCTGTATCCTTACGGCATTGAGTTTTCCATTATCTGCCTCCTACTAGAATGTCTTGCCTTCAAGGAGTCACAACTATTCACTCTTATTTTCTAGAGCTACATCAGCCCATAATATATACTCCAAAATTGTTTCTTATTTAACCTTTTCATGACCCATGGGACAAATAGTGTCCACCTATATTTTCTGCCTCTAGGTTTAGTGGGAAAGTACTATCCCACTTTTAGTGTGTGTTGTAATCTGGAGGGGGCCTGTATAATTGTGTGAATCTTAGGGAATGGTCCTCATCTTACCAACCCCAGCACCAAAGACTCTTTGGGACATAGTAAAGTCATATTACTGAAAAAATTGTTTTCATTTCATTAAAGATGCCTTCCATTACTGAAAACACCTGGTTTCAACAAAAAATTCAAAGCAGAAAATAATTCAGTCTTGAAAGAGTTAAATCAGGAAGCACCAACTTATTCCTTTTTTTTTACTTTCTCAAGTTAGACAAACTGGTACAAATACTGTTCTTCTCTCTCTCTCTTTCACACACACATACACACCATTCATTTCTTTCCTATAACCAAATCATCTATCTCATCTGTCATGCTGTTCTAGAAATTGCTCCTCTTTCAAGAAGACTAGATAGACTATCAGGAGAGCACTTCTTCACTCCACTTCATAGTAAGGTGATACCTTAGGCTCTACTCCTCCAGCCCCTTCACACCTCATTACACAAAGGCCCAGTAGCTTGACTTGAAGACAGTGAAGATGGATCATATGCTGGATGGATGGCTTGTTCTACATTGGCTATCCAGTTGTCTGACCCACATATGTCCAATGAAGGCTTCCATGTGTCTTCATGTGAAGTTCCAACTTCTCAGCAGATGTGTTACACACTGCCTATCCCCCTAAACCAGTTGTATCCCTCTCCACTCCTCACCTCATCACTCCAGGGAACTTCTGGTTACTCCATTCCTCTAGAGGTGACACCTAGGGTCCCCTGCACATTCTCGTGCTTTTGAGAATATTGTGCAGGAGTTGTCCAAGCCATACCTGCCTTTCCTGGGACACCCCATTGCATACAGCCCTACCACCTCCTCCTTCCACATCCATGCATGAGCCCCTTTTCCAAGAAGCTTCTTTAACCATGTCCTACCACCCGAGCTTCCCTCCCTCTCTCTCTACCCCCAACTCTAGCCTGATTCTGTCTTATTTTGAGTGTGGTTCTGGCTCCCCATCAGGGGGCACAATCTCTATCTGCAGGCAGACTTTGCCCTATCCTTGGGTCATGGACAGAAATGGCCTAGAAACTAGAGAACTCTTGGGAGTGCACTGAGTGGAGTGAGGACCATTGCAGGGGGAGGCAGCTTCTGTGGACCAGGCCACGTTACCAAAGAGCCCACTGGGGTTTTCTCCCCAGTCTTGTAAGTTTGCCTGGAGCTGCAGAGGACAATTATCTCAGTGTTCCAGGAACTAAAGTCCCATAAGCAGTTTCTAAATGGTTTCCTGGAGCAACAAGACCCCTGGAGCCCTTGACCCCTGAGGATTGTCCAGCAGTGGGCTGAGTAGGGGACCAGCTGGGGTAAAGGGTACAGGGTGGGATCAGGGGCTGAGGTCAGGCTGAGAAGGAGGTCTCATCAGAGGAGAAACCCCATACCCCACAGCTCTGCAGCCAATTCTGGGGGAGCTAGATTGGCTTCTCAGGGCTGGATGGAAATTTAGTGACTGTCTATCTCATCAATGGTTCAAGGGGCCAGAGCTGCACAGAGCCTGGGATGGGAGTTCTCAAGCTATTTGCTATTTCACTGGGTGTAGCAGGCTCTGGACATTTCCCTGACATGAGGCTGCAATCAGGCAACTGAGCCATAAAGAGATTCTGCCTTTGACTAGAATTCTATCAACTCATGGTGGCACTGCTGCTATCTCTTGCAGATCTGAGTCTGCTCCATACATCTTCCAGTTAACAAGAAACAGGGAAACGAATTAATCATTGCTTTCACAGGTCTGTTCTGTAGCCAGCGTTTTTCAAAGTACAGGGTCCATGGCAGTGACGGGGGGCAGGGATAGATAATAGAAGGTATCTTTGACAGTGAAAAGTAGGAAACCATTATCCACCCCAACCCTTGCAGAGGGTAAAACTGAAGTCCAGAAAGGGAAAGAGGTTCTCCTAAGATTGCACAGCAAATTAGGGTAGATACAGAACTTGAACACAAGTCCCTGATTCCTGGGCCAAAGCAGGGCCTTCTGTCCCCTCCAGCCTCTCATGGATCTCAGAGACCCCTCATACATGTGATTGACTTGATTTTACATTTGTAGACCCTGATTCTTCATAAAGCAACTCTGGTGGTGTGGTGGTGAAGTCATTTGGCTGCTAACTAGAAGATCAGCAGTTCGGACCCACCAGCAGCTCTGTGGAAGGAAGATGAAGCTATCTACTTCTGTAAAGATTTACCACCTTGGAAACCCAAGGGGGTTGTTATGAGTCAGAATCAACTCGATGGCTGTGAGTTTGGAGTTTGAGTTTTATTTCTCATAAAAGGAGCTCTGGTAGTGTACTGGTTAAGGCATTTGGCTGCTAACCAGAAGGTCAGCAGTTTAAACCCACCAGCTGCTCTGTGAAAGAAAGATTGGGCAGTCTGCTTCTGTAAAGATTCACAACCTTGGAAACCCAATGGCGGTCACTATGAGTCATAATCCACTTGATGGCAGTGAGTGTTAGTTCATTTCTCATAAGAAGGTGGCATGGTGGTTCAGTGGTAGAATTCTTACCATCCATACTTGAGACTTGGGTTTGATTCCCAGCCAATGCACTGTCTGTCAGTGGAGGATTGCAGGTTGCCATGATGATGAACAGGTTTCAGCAGAGCTTCTGGACTAAGACAGCCTAGGAAGAAAGGCCTGGCAAGCTACTTCCAAAACTTAGCCAATGAAAATCTTATGAATCCAACATGATGAACATATTTAATGTCACTGAACTATATATGTAAAGATTGTAGAGATGGCAAATAGTTTGTTACTTAAATATTTACTACAAAAACCAACCAATCAATCTGTGGATCACAATGGTCTGGTCTTGTTGTGCATAGGATCACCATGAGTCAGAAGCCAACTCAACATTCCTGAAGACAGCCAGTCTTTCAAATGTCTTCTTGCTTTTCCTCTTCAGAGCCTTTGACCAATCTACTTGTTCAAGATTAAGTGCCAAGACAAACATTGATCTACAGGTGGATAGATGGGTAGACAGGCTATTAGGTATGTCTATGTAAGGGGGGAGTGTGCCCATGACATGTATAGGGTTGGTAGACAATGTTTCTACAAGTGTATTTGTAAAGGGACAAGGTTGTAGTCACTTCTTGGCCACAGCCAACTACCCGGAAGGAGCGAGTAGTTGGACCTATGAGCTCAGGACCATGGTTTCAGGGGACATCAAGTTCAATTGGCATAACATACTACACAAAACATTGTTCCACATCCTACTTTGGTGAATAGCAACTGGGATCTTAAAAGTGGCCATCTAGATGCAACAATGGGTCTCTCTTCATCCAGAGCAAAGAAGAATGAAGAAAACCAAAGACACATATACATAGAAACAATTTGTCTAAGGGACTGGTACACCATGCGATCCTCAGCCTGATCTGATAGAGCCTGGTGGAACCCCTGAGACTATGGCCCCCAGCTGCCCTTCAGGTCTCGAACTGAACCCACTTCTGTGGCTTCCAGCCAAACAAAAGACAGGCATGAGCTGAACATTTACATTAGGTAGATCCACTCTACCTAATTATTACATTACCTAAGACACTCCTTGGAGAGATCAATCATGGGAGAATAGAAGGGCTGTGTATGCACGGGGAGACAGTTCAGGGGGCAGGAGTTCATGGAAGGAAGGACACAGGGAAGAGGTAACTATGGGGAGGAAGTGGGCGGGGAGCTGTTGCATTGTGGGAAAGTGCAGTCAATGTCATGAGATAAAGTGTATGTGAGCTGCTGTATGAAAAAGGAATTTGCTCTGTAAACCTTCACCCAAATCACAAAAAAAAAAAAAAAAAAAAAAGAAATTAAGTGCCAGGAGAGTCTATACTGATGATTCCATTATATAAAGTACAAATGCAGGCAAAACTGATCTATGCTGCTACAAGCTAAGACAGTTACCACCCTTGGGGAAGTTGGTAACTGGAAGGCGTATGAGAGGAATTCTGGGGTGCAGGTCATGTTCTGTTTCTTGATCTGGGTTCTGGTTACAAGGTGTGTTCAGCTGGTAAAAATGCATTAGGTTTTGCACTAACTATATATATATA
>NW_006921632.1:1622752-1627042 GCF_000298275.1 Orycteropus afer afer
TAGTATTCCTTCAATAAAAATTGATCAATGAATACTTGTCATTCATCGGTGAAAGAAAGTACATTGAGACTGTTTCCATGCAGTGCCCTACAAGCAGTCACTGTTTTAAATATTGGACAAAGTCCCACCACTACTAGCAGTTTGCAGTCTTGAGGAGGCCCTCCCTGCCCCCACAGTTTGGCTGGTCAGCTAAAGGCCCCAGCAAGGGCAGATAGAAAATCCTGTGTCTTACAACACCAGAGCTTCATTAGAACCTAATCTCTAGCCCAGTTCACACTGAACTGGAATTCTGGAATTTGTGCCTCAGGTAGCAGTGATTAAGGACCTTGAGGAGTCCCTGGGTGGAGCAAATGATTAAGTGCTTGACAACCAGCTGAAAGATTGGTGGTTCAAAGCCACCAGAGGTGCCTCGAAAGACAGGCCTGCTGGTACGCTTCTGAAAGACGACTACCTTGAAAACCCTAAGGAGCAGCTCTAGTCTGCACACGTAGGGTCACCTTGAGTCAGATTGGACTCGATGGCAACCAGCAACAAGCACCCTGAGGGAAATGCCCAGCCTCAAGACAGCGAGAGGGTCTGCATAGACAGGGAAGAAGGCAGGAGGCTCCAGACATTAAATGCTCTCTTGAGGAAAGGCTAGCTGGGACCCAAGCCTGGTGGGACTTTGAGTGGTGGGCTGGCACAGGTGGGCACAATGACACCTTTCAGACCTAGGTCTTGGAGAAGAATGCATCTGAGTGTCTGAGTGTGTACTCGTACAAGTATGTGCTTGTGAACACACCTTTGCTCTAGCTATTCCTTCTGTCTGAAACATGTTCTCCACCCTGCCTGCAACCCTCTAGTCCTTGTCTCTGCCTGGCAGTATTCTACATATCTGTCAAGGTTCAGCTCAAATGTCCAATGTGACCTGATACCTGCAACTCTCCTTCCTCCTCTGGGTTCACCATAAGACCTAGTACTTCGCCCATGGACTCAGAGGAGCCATGTGTGTGCTGCCTCCATTCCTGGACTGTGTGTTCCTCAAGGACAGGGACTTTAACCCTGGATGTGAAACCCAAACCCAACCCACTGCCACTGAGTTTATTCCAACTCATAGTGACTCTATAGGACAGAGTAGAACTGCCTTATAGGGTTTCCAAGGTTGTAATCTTTACGGAAGCCTGCCTCATCTTTCTTCCAAAAGGCTGGTGGATTCAAACTGCCAACCTTTTGGTTAGCATCCAATGCCCTAACCACTACATTACTAGAGCTCCTTCTAACTCTGGATAGAGGATTGCAGTATGTGCATATAGCCCTGGGAGTGCACAATAGAATTGATTAGGACTAATCCCTCTAAACATAGAAACATCGTTAACAGACTAACTGAGAATCCTGTTTGACATGATGATGCAAAGGCCAATAATCTTTTCTGATGCTTTGATAAGAGCTGTCCTTGTGCTCTAGTATTGATTGAGGCTGGGCTCTGGCTGTGGAATGTCTGAGTATGCAATTCACGCATAATTCCTCCAGTAATTCGGGCACATTTTTCTCTTATTGACAAGCATTATAATGACTATAATAAACTAAGGAAACCTCAGGTGAAACAACACATGACCACACTTGTCAATAGAGGTGTAACCCTGAATTTAATGAATGCATTTCCTAAGCTCTTCTTTGTTAAGGATGTTTGCCCAGGTTCTGATCAGAACATGAGCAGGCATATTGTCATGGTGGCGGTGGCAATGTATGAGTGACTCAGTAGCATTAATTTATTTATCCATTCAGCATATGCTCAGCTCCACCATTGTTCTAGGCTCCATTCTGGGGACCATGGGATACTCTTGAGCTTTCAGTGAGTTCATTTTCTAGTGAAGTTGGTGATCCCTGCAACCTCACTTGAATATAAGGTACTATAAGAGAGGTACCAAAAAAATGTAAGATTTTGTTAATATTAATATATTTTCACTTCAATTAAAGTTATTAACACTTCAGAATGGTCAAACAACCTTGAAAAAGAAGAACAGAGTTGGAGGACTCACACTTCCCAATTTCAAAACTTACTACAAAGCTCCTTACTTACTTACTACTGAGACCAGGAGAACTAGATGGTGCCCAGCTACCACTGCCATCCACTTGGAAATGGATCAGAATTGGAGATCCAGATAGAGTGGGAGAAAAATGTGGCACAAAACTCAAAATCATTTAAAAAAAAAAAAAGACCAGCCTTACCGGTCTGATAGAGACTGGTGAAACCCCCAAGACAATGATCTCTAGTCACCCTTTGGGCCTGGAATTGAACTCACTCCCATAACATCCAGGCAAACAACAGATAGGTCTACAAGGCAAACAATTACATTAGGTAGGCACACTCCTTACAACACTCAACTATGGGAGAGTGGAAGGGCAGCATTTGTACAGGGAGACAGCTCAGAGGGCAGGAATGCATAGGCAAGAAGGATACAGGAAGGAAATGGGAAGAGAGCTGTTACATTGTGGGGATTGCAATCAAAATCATGAACCAAAATGTGTATGAACTGTTGAATGGAAAATGAGTTTTTTTTCTGTAACATTCACCCAAATCACAATAAAATAAATGAATAAAGTAAATAAAGCCTCATAATAAGAATTAAAATTTTGCTTTAAAAAAAAAAATCACCAAACTATTTTAGTGTTATATATCATGTATCGGGAACTCTGGTAGTGTAGTGCCTAAGGCACTTGACTGCTAACCAGAAGGCTGGTGGTTCAAACCCACCCAGCCACTTCTCGGCAGGAAGGTTGGGCAATTTACTTCCATAGTGATACCGCCTTGGAAACCCAAGGAGGAGTCACTATGAGTTGGGTCTGACTCAAGGGCACATAATAACAACAACATATCATGTATCCAGACTGTGTGTACTGGTATAAGGACAAGCATAATAGATCCGTTGTTGTTAGATGCTGTTTGGTTGGTTCAGGATGGCCAGCTCTGCACCATCTTCACAATCATTATGTCTGAGCGCATTGTGGCAACCACTGTGTCAATCCGTCTCCTTGAGGGTCTTCTTTTTCCTTGACTTTCTACTTTATCAAGACTAAAGTCTTCTACAGGGACTTGTCCCTCCTGATAACAAGTTCAAAGCACTTGAGACAGTCTCACCATCCTTGCTTCTAAGGAGCATTCTGGCTGTACTTCTTCCAAGACAGATTTGTTTGTTTGTTCTTCTGGCAGTCCATAGTACATTCAATATTCCTTGTCAACACTATAATTTAAATGCATCAATTCTTCTTCAGTCTTCCTTATTTATTGTCCAGTTTTCACATGTATATGAGACTACTGAAAATACCATGGCTTGAGTAGGCTCACTTTAGTTTTCCAAGTGGCATCTATGCTTTTTAACACTTTAAAGAGGCTTATTGCAGCAAATTTGCCCCAATGCAATAAGTCATTTGATTTCTTGACTGCTATTTCCCTGGGCATTGATTGTGGATGCAAGTAAAATGAAATCCTTGACAACTTCAGTCTTTTCTGTGTTCATCATGTTGTAGTTTATTGGTCTAGTGAGGATTTTTATTTTCTTTATGTTGAGGTGTAATCCATACTTAAGACTGTAGTCTTTGGTCTTCATCAGTAAGTGCTTCAAGTCTTCTTTGCTTTCAGCAAGCAAGGTTATATCATTTGCATATTTCATGTTGTTAATAAGTCTTCCTCCAAACCTGATGCCATGTTCTTCATATAGTCTAGCTTCTCAGATTACTTGGTCAGCATACAGATTGAGTAAGTGTGGTGAAAGGATGCAACCCCAATGTATGCCTTTTCTGATTTTAAACTAAGCCAGAATCCCTTTGTTCTGCTTGAATTGATTGCTGCTTGGTCTATGTACAGGTCCCTCATGAGCACAATTAAGTGTTCTGGAGTTCCCATTCTTCACAGTGTTATCCATAATTTGTTAAGATCCACATAGTCAAATGCCTTTGCATAGTTCATAAAACACAAGAAAACATCTTTCTGGTCTTCTTTGCTTACAGCTAAGATCCATATGATATCAGCAATGATATCCTTTGTTCAACATCCTTTTCTGCATCCAGGTTGAATTTTGCCAGTTTCTTGTCCATGTACTGCTGCAACTGTTTTTTAATTATTTTCAGCAAAATTTTACTTGAACACCTAAGTGTCCATCAACTGAGGAATGGATAACCAAACTATGGTACATACACACAATGGGATACTATGCAACGCTAAAGAATAATGTAGAATTTGCAAAACACTGCATAACATGGATGAACTTGGAGAACATTATGCTGAGTGAAATAAGTCAATCACAAAAGGAC
>NW_006921632.1:1628222-1631781 GCF_000298275.1 Orycteropus afer afer
TGGGGAGGAAGTGGGAGGGGAGCTGTTGCATTGTGGTAAATTGTGGCCAATGTCATGAGACAAAGTGTATGTGAACTGCTGTATGGAAAGTGAATCTGCTCTGTAAATCTCCACCCAAATCACAATTAAAAAAAAAAAAAGAAGAAGTGCAGCCAGAAAAAAATAAATTTTTACTTGAGTGTGATAATAATATTGTTGGCTAATTTCCACATGCTGTTGGATCACCTTTCTTCGGAGTGGATACAAATATGGATCTCTTCCAGTAGCTGTCTTCCAATTTTCTTATCATAGACAAGCGCTTTCAGCATTGCATCTGTTTGTTGAAACATCTAAATAGGTATTCTGTCAACTCTCAGAGCCTGTTTTCTTTGCCAATGCCTTCAGTGCAGCTTGGACTTCTTCCTTCAATACCATCAATTCTTGATCATATGCTACTGCTGAAATGGTTGAAGATCGACCAATTCTTAGTACAGTGACTGTGTATTCCTTCCACCTTCTTTTGATGCTTCCTGCATCGTTCAGTTTTTTGCCCATTGTTGTTGTTAGGAGCCATCAAGTTGGTTCCAACTCATAGGGACTCTTTGTACAACAGAACGAAACACTGCCCGGTCCTGCACCGTCCTCACAATCATTGCTATACTTGAGCCCATCATTGTAGCAACTTTGTCAAACCATCTCATTGAGGGTCTTCTCTTTTTTCGCTGACACTGTACTTTATCAAGCATGAAATTCTTATCCAAAGACAAATCCCTTCTGACAACATGACCAAAGAGATGAGAGGAAGTCAGGCCATTCTCGCTGCTAAGGAGCATTCCAGATGCACTTCTTTCAAGACAGGTTTGTTCGTTCTGGCAGTTCATGGTATTTTCATTATTCTTAGCTAAAACCACAATTCAAAGGCATCAATTCTTCTTTGGTCTGTCCTGTTCATTTTTGAGCTTTTGCATGCATATGATGTGATTGAAAATACCATGGCTTGGGTCAGGTGCACCTTAGTCTTCAAAGTGACATCTTTGCTCTTTAAAACTTTTAAAAAAGTCTTGCAGCAGATTTGCCTAGTGCAACATGACATCTGAATTCTTTACTGCCGCTTCCATGGGTGTTGATTATGGATCCAAGTAAAATGAGATGCTTGACTACTTCAATCTTCTCTCCATTTATCATGATGTTGCTTATTGGTCCAGTTGTGAGGATTTTCGTTTCCTTTATGTCGAGGTGTAATCCATACAGAAGTCTGTCGTCTTTGATCTTTGTCAGTAAGTGCTTCAAGTCATCTTCATTTTCAGTAAGCAAGGTGTATCATCTGCATATCACAGGTTGCTAATGAGTCTTCCTCCAATCTTGATGCTGCGTTCTTCTTCATATAGTCCAGTGTCTCAGATTATTTGCTTAGCATACAGATTGAGTAAGTATGATGAAAGGATTCAACCTTGATGCACACCCTTCTTCATTTGAAACCATGCAGTATCCCATTGTTCTGTTTGAATGACAGCCTCTTAGTCTATATATAGATTCCTTATGAGAACAATTAAGTGTTCTGGACTCCCATTTATGTTATCCATAATTCGTTATGATCTATGTGTCAAATGCTTTTGCATAGTCAATAAAACACAAGTAAACATCTTTCTGGTATTCTTTGCTTTCAGCCATGAGCCATCTGACATCAGCAATGATACCCTTCATTTCATGTCCTCTTTTGAATCCAGCTTGCATTTCTGGAAGTTCCCTGTTAATATTCTGCTGCAACTCTTTTTAAATTTTCTTCAGCAAAATTTTACTTGTGTGTGATAGTAATGATATTGTTGAATAATTTCCACATTCTTTTGGATCACCTTTCTTTGGAATGGGCACAAATATGGGTCTCTTCCAGTCAATTGACCAGCTAGCTGTCTTCGAGATTTCTTGGCATAAACGAGTAAGTGCCTCCAGCTCTGCATTCATTTGCTGAAACATCTCAATGGATATTCTGTCAATTCCTGGAGCCTAGTTTTTCACCAACTCAGTGCAGCTTGGACTTCTTCCTTCAATACCATTGGTTCTTGATCATATGCTACCTCCTAAATGGTTGAACATTGACCAATCTTTTGATGCTTCCTGCATCATTCAATATTTTGTCCATGGAATCCTTCAATATTACAATTCGAGGCTTAATTTTTTTCTTCAGTTCTTTCAGCTTTAGAAATGCTGAGCGTGTTCTTCCCTTTTGATTTTCTAATTCCAGGTCTTTGCACATTTCATTATAATACTTAACTTTGTCTTCTTGAGCCACCCCTTGAAATCTTCTGTTCAGCTCTTTTATTTCATCACTTCTTTCATTCGCTTTAGCTACTCAAGGCTTGAATTTTTTCTTCAGTTCTTTCAGCTTGAGAAATTCCAAGTGTGTTCTTCCCTTTTGGTTTTCTAACTCCAAGTCTTTGCACATTTCACTATAATATTTTACTTTGTCTTCTCCAGCTGCCCTTTGAAATCTTCTATGCAGCTCTATCACTGCATCATTTCTTCCATTTGCTTTAGCTATTTTCTGTTCAAAAGTTTCAGAGTCTCTTCTGACAAACATGTTGGTCTTTTTCTTTCTTTCTTATCTTTTTAATGACCTTTTGCTTTCTTCATATATAATGTCCTTGATGTCATCTCACAACTTGTCTGATCTTTGGTCATTAGTGTTTGATGTGTCAAATCTGTTCTTAAGATGGTCTTTAAATTCAGATGGGATATACTCTAAGTCATACTTTGGTTCTTGTAGACTTGTTTTAATTTCCTTCCACTTCAACTTGAACTTGCATGTGAGCAATTGATGATCTGTTCCACAATTCACCCCTAGACTTGTTCTGACTGATGACAATGAGCTTCTCCATTGTCTCTTTCCACAGATGTAGTCAATTTGATTCCTATATGTTCCAGCGAGTGAGGTCCATGTGTACAATCACCATTTATAGTGTTGATAAAAGGACATTTGCAATGAATAAATTGATAGTCTTGCAAAGTTCTGTCTGATGTGATCTCCAGCATCATTTCTATCACCAATGCCGTATTTTCCAGCTACCAATCCTTCTTCTTTGTTTTCAACTTTCACATTCCAATTACCAGTAATTATCAATGCAGTCACTTAATAGATTTAACAGATTAATTTAATAGATCAATAGAATAGAATTAAAAGTTCAGGGAAAAAAAAAAAAAAACCCATATACTTATGGGCTAGCAAGATTGCTCCTTGCAAGTGAGATTGGCCAGACTTCATCTCATCCACTTTAGTCATGCTGTCAGAAAGGACTATTCCATGGAAAAGGATATCATGTTTGGTAAAGAAGGTCAGTGAAAAAGGGGAAGACCCTCAATGAGATGGATTGACACAGTGGATGCAATGATGGGCTCAGACATAGCAAGGATTGTGAGGATGGCACAGGGCTGGGCAGTGTTTTGTGTTGTTGTTCATAGGGTGACTATAAGACAGAGCTGACTCAGGGAGTTCCGGCAAGATGGCGGACTAGGCAGAAGGACTGCACAGATGCTCTTCAACAAAGAAAAGGGAAACCAATTAACACAGACACAGAAGATAATC
>NW_006921632.1:1654177-1668151 GCF_000298275.1 Orycteropus afer afer
AAATTAAAATATTTTTATAATCTTTTTTTGTGACTGCAATAATTTATCACATGCCATCCTATTATTTTGCTTGTTGTTGTTGTTGTTATGTGCCGTCGAGTCGGCCCCGACTCATAGTGACCCCTCCTTGGGTTGTCGAGGCAGTGTCACTACGGAAGTAGGATTGCCCAACCTTCCTTCCGAGGAATGGCTTGTAGGTGATACATAAAATTTGTGGCTTATTTCTGAACCCAAGCAGTGCTTTGAGACTTATATTAACAATTGGCAGAGTTACATTTCTTCAAATTGGAACTAAGAAAAACAACTATCTAAAAACTATATGACTCATAAAAGGTTGTCTTATTTGGTGTGACCGTCAACTGAACACAAATTATGTAAAAATCCTGATTATGGGTATGTAATTGGTGATTTTACTATGACAAAGGCAAGAAAAATAAATCTCGTGTAATAAATCTGTCATAATTTATGAATAATATATATACTTATTACTTAACCAAGCATTGCCAGACTATTAACAGTACACCCAGACATGTTCAATAATAACAAAATTTAGTCTTTTGATATGTTGTCAACTTTGAGTTTTAAAAAAACCATAGCTTTGCACACAGTTTTTTAGTTTGCCATTATGAAAGTATATAGTCAAGAGAGACTGAAAGGATATATTTTATTTATTGCTTTGTTAGCTTGATTTATAACTTTTTAATATTTAGGCACATGGTATGAGAAACTTGCCTGGGTTCTGAAAAAGTTCAGGGCGGGCCTGGTACCATGGTCTGAGTCATCATTTCTCACAGAAATGGGCAAGAATTTCCAGAGTATTCAGATCCTGCATCAGCCAATTTTTACTTAAGCTGGTAGTGCTGCCATCCAGGGAATGAGGAAGATGTGGAATTCATGCCTGGGCTTCCATCATGGTACTCACTGACCACCTGTCCATGGCCCTGGGGTTGCCTGAGCAATATGAAACATCACTATCCACACACACGTGAGCCTCTGGAACCAACAGTATAAGGCAAATGCCAGACATGCAGAGACCAGGACAAGGAGATCTCACTGGGACCACTCTTCCCATCATCCATCACTCCCTACATGGCCTGCAAAGATGAACATGGAGTCCTGGGTGAGAACAAAAGACAAAATAACTCACCTGGGCAAGATCATCCTTGGGGATGGCCAACCCGACCTCCCATGTACGGCTAAGAAGGCCTTTGGCTGTGTCTAGTTCAGGGAAGCTCCAAGCCTGGGGTTCCCTGTGGCTTGGCTGGTGTGATCACCCAAGCTTGGCTTGCTGGGCCACAGTTTCCCAGCACAATCTCCTATCAGTCTAGAAAATCTGGGTCAAAAGGCCTTGCTCAGCCCTCAGCTCTCTTTCTAGATATCTCCATAGCGGTTGATCAGGAAAAGAGTGAGGTGAAGAGTTGGGAAAAAGGTGTGTAGGGATGGAGCCGAGAGGAAGCCAGCTCACTATCTGTCATTGTAGGAGGCTGGCAGAAGAAGCCCAATTCTCTTCATTTTGTCTGTGTGGTCCAGTTTGACCTCCCTATCTAAGTCTCACTCTTCTCTCTCCCAGCACAGAAGGAAGGATGAGAAAGTGGGGAAAGAATGACCCCACCCACATTTACTGCCCTTTGCCCAATACGGGTTATAGAGACACACATCAATTGGGAGTCACAAGGTCAGAGAGAGCCACAGCGTCGGGTCCTTCTCTTCCTCTAGATAGTCATCAGTGTCATCATCACTTATCACTAATGAACAGCCCACATTAAGTGTTACACAGGGTTCAACAGGTGATGCCATTCTCTGCTCCTGGGCATCTGAAGGCCAGAAGACTTGGAGAGCATATATCTGTCTCCATCCAGGGTAAAACTTAAAAATATATGGGAGCTGATTGAACCAGGCAAGAGGGCTAAGGCAGAAGGGTGGAGGTAAAAGCAGGGTGAGGTGTGGGGTAGATTCATTCCCCTGGGAGTGCTGGGTGACAGAGAGCCCTAGGGGTAGTAGGGTGAGGTCAGAGGCTGAGGCCATGCCCTTTCGCTAGTTCAGTTCTCACAGGCACCTACCACATGTCAGGCCTAAACCCAAAACCAAACTTACTGCCATCGAGTTGATTCCATCTCATAGTGACCATATAGGACAGAGTAGAACTGCCCCATAGGATTTCCAAGGCTTAAATCTTTGCAGAAGCAGACTGCATTCTCTTTCTCCTGCAGAATGGCTGGTGGGCTTGAATCACTGACCTTTTGCTTAGCATCTGAATGCCTTAACCACTGTACCACCAAAGATCTTTATGACAGGCCTGGTGCCACACAAAACTAGTCCCCTTCTTCATAGAACTTAAGTTTTCCGCCAGTACACATTTATTAAGCACCTACTATATACCTGGCTCATGGCTGGCCACCAGGGTTCTCAAAGATAAATAGAACTCTAAGGAGTTTACAAGAGAGTGTGAGAGTCACATGTTCATAGAGATGAGTACTAACTGAGTGATTGGGAGAAGTCATTTAAGTCCTAGAAAACTTGAGTTTTTTCATCTATAAAATGAGGAAGCTTGACTGTCTACTTATAACATATCCCACTTGCTTCCAAAAGATTTTTAGATAACTTTCAATTAAACACACATTTATAAAACCTTTGTTAAACTAGAATTAGAAAAAAAAAGCTAGTGGAAGGAAACTGATTGAAGGGGAGAGGGAAAAAGAGAACTAAAATAAAATCAAACTGAGTTGAGAAATCACATGCCAGCCACCCTAGTTATGTTGTTGCTGTAATGGAGCATTAAATATGGCTCTGAGCTTCCTGGCAGCCAAGCCAAAAAGAGAAATACAATGGTTTATAATTCCCAATGTCTGGTAAAATGAAATACATCAGGTCATCAGGAGAGAGAAATTTTTTCCTGGTAGTAAATAGTAAGACAATTTCCCATGCCTTACATATGGAACACAGGTGAACATAACAGATAATACCAGTAGAATAACAAAGAGCTCTGGTGGCACAGTGATTAAGGCATTCAGCTGCTAACCAAAAGGTCGGCAGTTTGAACCCACCAGCCACTTCACAGGAGAAAGGTGAGGCAGTCTGCTTCCATGAAGATTTGCAGCCTTGGAAATGCTATGCAGCAGTTCTACTTTGTCCTATAGGGTTGCAATGAGTCAGAATTGATTTAATGGCAGTGGTTTTGGTTTTTTATTTTTAGCAGTGTTTCTGGGGCGGAAAATGCAGTGTTTATCATGTAGTCATTTTTTTCTGCCATCAATGGTCTCCAAGGGTGTAACATTAAAAAGGAACTTGGCTGAAGGCATTCTTGCCCAGGTCGCTCAGCTCATGTGACTCAGATATATAGTTTTCTGTCCATGTGAACTGATGTGTTGTTAGGTGGTGCTGAGACAGTTCCGACTCATAGTGACCTCATGCACAACAGAACGAAATGCTGCCCAATCCTGTGCCACCCTCACAACCGTTGCTATGCTTGAGTCCATTGTCGCAGCCACTGTGTCAGTCTATCTCATTGAAGATCTTCATTTTTTGCTGAATTTCTGCTTTCAAACTCACTGCCATTGAGTCAATTATGACTCATAACAACCCCCATTGGGTTTCCAAGGCTGTCAATCTTTATGGAAGTAGATTGCCTCATCTTCCTTCCATGGGATGGCTAGTGAGTTTGAACTGCTGACCTTCTGGTTAGCAGCCAAATGCCTTATCCACTATACCACCAGAGCTTTACCAAGCATGGTATCCTTCTCCAGGGATTGGTTCCCCCTGACAACATGACCAAAGTATGAGAGCCAAAGTCTCACCATCCTTGCTTCTAAGGAGCATTCTGGCTGTGCTTCATCCAAGACAGTTTTATTCCCCTGGGTGTCCATGGTGTATTCAGTATCCTTTGTCAACACTGTAATTCAAATGCATCAGTTCTTCAGTCTTCTTTATTCATTGTCCAGCTTTTGTATGCATATACCAGGATAACTCAAAAACTCACTGCCATTGAGTCAGATCTGACTCACAGCGAGCCCTCCTTGGGTTTCCGGGGCAGTATCACTATGGAAGTAGATTGCCCAACCTTCCTTCTGAGGAGTGGCTGGTGGGTTTGAACCACCAGCCTTCTGGTTAGCAGTCAAATGCCTTAGGCACTACACCACCAGAGCTCCCATGGAACTCAGAATATGCAGGGGAACTTTTGTTTATACAAGTGTGTCTGTTTCCCCTCACCATCACCAGCACTGAGTATTATTGTTAAATATTTTCATTTTTGCCAAGCAGTGATAAGAAAAAAAATGATGTCTAAATTCCAGCGGTTTTCTTTTTTGAATTATGGGTAATAAATATCAAGCAATTTCTACATGTTTATTGACCACTGACATTTCTTTTTTCTATTAACCACTTGTCTATATTCTTCGACTATCTTTTCAACTGCTCTAGTTTCCTTGTCCATAAAATTAAGATAGAATAGCACCTACCTCATAGGAAAGAATGGAATGAAATAACCTGTGTATTTAAAACAGTGTCCAGCACATAATAAGTGATCATTATTAGTTACTATAATGATTAGACTTTTTCTTATTCTTATTCATTTGCATGAGTTTTCTTTCTACATTACGGAAATACACTTTGTCATATGTTTTCTCAGTTAGAGGAAAAACATTTTGTTTATGATAGTTTTCCGTATACAGGTGTTTTTGTTAATTGTATATGGTCAGATACATCAATCTTTTCTTTTATGACCCCTGGGTTTTCTTTCCTGATTAGGATTTCACATTGCAAATTATCAACCAATTCACTTATACTTTCCTTTAGAACTTTTGTGGTTTTATAACATTAAAATCTTTGATCCAAATAAAATTTGTTTTGGTTCCATCTTTATTTCCCCCTCAAAATGAACCTGTATCCCAACACCATTTGTTGAATGTTCTCTCTTCTTCCTATTGATTTGAGTTGAAACACTTGAATCTTTCACTGATGTTCTCAGGCACTTTCCTAACTTAAGACTCTGGCTCTAACATCATGGATGCCAATCCATCAGAAGAGGTAGAGATGGATGCAGAATTATGGAAGGAGCACTAGATCAGGTTCTAAACCTCTGTACTCTTAACTTGATGTGTGATTTTAACAATTTCTGCTTTCTGGTCCTCAGTTTTACTTTCTGTAAAATAAGGAGATAAAACTACTCGTTTTCTAAGGCCCCTTCCAGTGTTAATACTGTTTGTTTCTAGACCTTATAGGAAGGTAGAGAGGGAAGGAAGAAGAGAGAAAGAGAGAGAGAGGGTGAGCAAGTAGTAACAAGGTGTCTATGGTGTTTGTCATTCCCTTCAGCCCCAGCCCTGTCCCCTCCTCACTACCCACTTCCCCAACCCCCTGGCCAAGATCTAAGTTCTAGGAACCAACTGCCTGCCATCCCAAGGGCCCCTGGCCCTGGTGGGAAGGGTAAGGCCCAAGAGAAGCTGCTGACTAAGGGTCAATGGGCAGATGGCAGAGGCCCCTGAGAAAGCCATCCTCTGGAGTCTGACCATCAAATCCCACTGGAGTCGAACCATCTCCAAGGTCCCAGACTTAACCCAAGAAAGGAAGGCCTGTATAGGACTGAGAGTGAAAATTGACTTTAAGGACACACACACACACACAGAGAAAGAGAGAGAGTTGTCTTACAATATATAAATATATACACACAGAACCAAAAACTAAACCAAACCTATTGTTGTAAAGTCAATTCTGACTCATAGTGACCTAGTGACCCTATAGGACAGAGTAGAACTGCCCTCATAGGGTTTCCTAGGCTGTAATCTTTACTGAAGCAGACTGCCACATCTTTCTCCCATGGAGCAGCTGGTGGGTTGGAACTGCTGACCTTACAGTTAGCAGCTGAGTGCTAAACCAATGTGCCACAAAGCCTCCTAATATATACACAAAGGAGGGTAAGATTTCTCAGGCTTGAGGTGCAACAGACCTGGGTTCAAATCACTTTTCTACCACTTAGCTCTGTGTGACCTTGGGCAAGGTACTTAACTTCTCTAAATCGCCTACAAAATGAACTTCTCAAGATTTTTGTGATTAATCACTGAGTTCTAACACAGGGTCTAGGACACAGCAGATCACTTCAGGATATCCATGTCCACTTCCACTCCCTCCCTCATCATCCTGGATGCTTGAGTCTCTGAACAGACTATCACAAGGTGCAATGAAAAGAGATCTGGGCTTTGAGGGTCAGACCAACCTGTGTTTACATCTCAACTATGCAGCTTTGTTAACTCACATCCATAGAGCACCCAGCATAGTGCCTGGTCTACAGTGGATGCTCAACATGTGGTATTAATGTTGTTACTGCCAGAGACCGGCCCACAGCTTCATTGAGGGAAGTATCCAGACAAGTCCCGGGAGGACAGGTGTCTGGATGTGGAGGGGAGGGGGATTGACTGGGAGCCACAGGAAGGCCTGAATCTGAGGAAGTCACTAACAAATGAAGCCTGAGGACGACTGTGCAGTAAAGATCCCACAGCCCCAGTGGGAATCTTGACACATCCTCATGTTCAGTTAGTTCTAAACAGTCTTATCAGAACCTTTTCTTGGCTTCACATCCCTGGGTTGGGCCAATCAATAAGCTGCCATCAAAAGAGTTGCTGAAAAACTACAGTATGCTTGGTTAAATTTGAATTTCAGATCAATAGTGAACAAGTTTTCCAGTATTAAGTATGTCTCAAACGTTGCATGGGACATACTTAATACTGAAAATGTTTTGTTGTTTATCAGAAAATCGAGTTTAACTAGATGCCCTGTATTTTTATTTGCTAAAGCTGGAATCCCTAGCCATCGATCATCCAGCACAATAGTAGTAACAACTTACATTTGTAGAGCACTTTAATGGGCATGGCGTTGTGGCCCTTCACACACTCTGAACCTTGACAGGAAGTCATAGGTCTTGTCATCCTACTGAATGGATGAAGAAATAGAGGCTTCAGGAAGTAGCTTAGTTGGGGCCTGAATTCTGCCATCAGACTCTTCCCATTCCCCCCTTTTCCTCTACGCCCACTGTGTACTGCCCTTTGCAGTTGAGGTCACATCCACTACCTGGTAAGATCTTCCTTTCAACAGGTGTGACATGGTGGCCACACTTGACTCCATAGTGGGAGAATATGCAAGTGCTGCCGGGAAGGTCAGAGGCTGAGGACAGGGAGGGCAGCTCATGGGAAGTGGATGGGAAGCTGGCTCTGAGGAGCCCTCTGTCAATGATACTATGTTTATTGCCCCCATTTAACCTGCAAAGAAACTGAAGTTCATTCATTTAATAAATATGCAGTGAGTCTACAAATATGTACGGAAGCTGTTGAACCCGGTGCTTTACAAGGCCTGAGAGGAGAGGTTACTGAATTTATGCAGTGACCTCCTGTGGGTGGTAAGAGGTCAGCTGAACTCTGCAACACTGAGAGTCACGCACCTCTCCTCTCTCAACTCTGCCAGCACTGGGGAATTCCAGACAGTATGTGTGTATACGTGTCAAAATTTTCTGTGTGTTTGTCTCCCTGTGTACCTGGCTCCATCCCTCCCACCCCACCCCAGACTGGAGCCCCAGAGGTCAGGGACAGCCTAATTCCCATTGAGATTCCCAGCCAGAAGTTCAGAGTGGGTACCCAATAAATGCAGACTCCTGGGACAGTTAATGACCAGAAGCTGTATCTGAAGTCACTACTTCCCTGGGACAATGGCCATGACATCAGTCCACAGTCTCTAGCTACCCTGCCGTCTGCCCCAGGTTACAAATATCTGAGGCCGCAGGTAGTCAGGAAGGGAAGGGCAGAAACCTGGGTGGGACAGGACACTAGGAGGGGCTGATGACACTCAGGATTAAGGAGGTAATATACAAAACACATACCTATACAGATAACATTGTTTTGGTGTCAGTGATTCTGGCATTTATTGCACTCAACCGCTTAAAATTAAAGTTGAGTAGGGGAGGGGCTGGGGCAGGGTCAGGAGGCTCAGGGCAGTGCTGACAAAGTCTCAGAATAGCATGTTGGTGTAATATTCCATGGCTTCCCTTTCCTCTTGCCCCACCCCCAACTCTTGTCCACTTGGCTCCAGTCACACTGGCAACCTTGTATGATGCTCCCATGTTGGGACCTCTACTCTAGCTGTTGACTATTCACAACACTCTGCCCCCAGATATCCACTTAACTACCTCCCTCACCTCCTTCAAGTCCCCTTCTTGATGACACCAACCCTGGACATCCTACTGAACCCCGAAATGCTCAGTCTGGCACTGCTTTCCTCTTTCCACTGTACCTTTTAACTGCTGTAAGATGTACCTATTTATCTTGTTGATTGTGTATATTTGTCCCCTGCCCCCAGTTCACTCCTTGAGGGCAAGGATTGTTTTGTTCACTGATGTATCCCAAGCCTGCAGAATATGCTGGGCACAGCGTGTGCTCGATCAACATGTGTTGTATTGAACACATGGAACAGGATTTGGAAGAAACCTTCATAATCTAGTTATTTCTAATCAGGTGCGTTTTCAGAATTTCCTGCAGAGTTAGTTAAAATGCCCCAGCCAGAATCCCATTCCTAGATCCTGAGGGTCAGCTGGAGAAGCTTTCCAAGGCTTCGGATATGCACTCTGGTTCAAAGTCCCTCCTCTGCTGCAGAACTCTGTCTTAGCAACGGGCTTGCTGAGGCTCTCAGAGGAGCCTGCCTTGTGCAAGCTCACAGAGCAGTTAGGGGCTGAGCCAGCAATGCTGAAATTCTCTCCAACTGGACTCCTTTCTAGCTCTTGAGGCAGACCTGGGAGTGCCCCTTAGGTTGGTGTAGGGACACTCAGTTCAGAATATTAATTGTCAGAGAGAGTAGCTGGCACTATTGTTCCCTGACCAGTTTTTTTTTTTTTTTTTCCCTAACCTGCTGCCTAATATATTGTAGGAGCCCAACGAATGTTTTTGTTCTTGTTACCATATTCTTGGTTAGAAAAGCTGCCTGGGGCCTCAGTCCAGATGATCTCACACCCTGCAGGGAGGCTGAGCAGAAGCAGAGCTGGAGAAGTCAGGAGCCGAGGTATGGTCCCTGCTCCTGCCACATTCACTATGCCCTGAGTGTCAGAGCAACATTCTATGATGGCTGGATCACTGAGCTTGAGGCTTCAGGAAGTAGTTTAGTTAGGGCCTGAATTCTGCCAGCCGTTTATTGCTATGTGGCCTGAGCCAGTCTCATAACCATTCTGAGTCTGTTTCCTAATCCCCAAGATTGACATAAGGAGTCCACATAGAAGCTTCTCACAAACCATAGCTCAATATGCAAAACCAAATTACCGCCTTCATCAGCCTCTATAGCATCTACTGCCCAAAAACAAAGTCCCTAGCTCCAGAATCCAGAGTTCTTCCAACTTCTCCAGTCAGCTTCCCCCTGTGCTGCTACTCCTCCCTACATACCCTTCACTTCACCCCCAGAGTCAGTCACCACCCTGAACCGACCTTAACCTTCCACACCTCCACCCCATTGCACAAACCGTTCCCTCTACCGGGAATGTCCCCCTCCCTTTGCAACCTGGAGAATTCCTAGTCATCTTGCGCAAGCGTTACCTGTTTTTTGGAATCGCCACAATATCTCGCTTCCTTGTCTGTGCATATCTGATGTGGAGTCAGCTTTGCCATCTATAGACCTATTGAACTCAGGCAAAGTTGTTTAACTTCTTTTAGCCTCAGTTTCCTCATCTGCAAAATGGAAATGATAACAAAACTCACCTTTAGGGGTGTTGTGAGGATAAACTGAGATAATGTAGGGCCTGGCCCCTATCTGCAGTAAAAGACAGCTATTATTGTTGTCCTTAGTGTTCTTATGGATACCTCGCCCTTTCCATCTATACCTGAGATGTCTGCCCTCCCCACCAACCAGCCAGGTACTGGAAAAGACTGCCCTTTAATACTACCCAAGGGCTACCTGGCCAGCCAACTCTGGGGAAAGAGGGAAATTTTCTGCAATCAGCTTTTGCTGATTAATGAAGCATTTAGGGTGAGAATCACAATAACAATGGAGGTAGAATTCACAAAGAACAGATGAGTTCTTAGGCAAGGGGTCTGGGTCTTGGCAACTGAGCCTGGGGAGGAAAGAGGCTGCAATAGAGGCTTCAGTCTGCCCGCCCTTCCCTCATGTAACAGGCCTGACTGTGCTCCATACCTGAGGGGAAGTATGAAGGACTGCCCTGCTTGCTCTCTGGACCCCACCCCGATCTTCTCACCTGCTAGAGCCTGCCCTTTTCCTCAATAACTCTCTCTGCCCCACCCCTTATTCTCACGATGGTTACTTCTACAATCACTGATGTTGTTGTTGTTGTTAGTTGCTATGAGTCAGCCCCTGACTCATGGTGACCCCATGCACAATGAAACAAAACACTGTCCAGTCCTGTTCCATCCCCACAATCAGTTGCATATTGGGTTGCTGTGATCCATAGCATTTTCGGTGGCTGGTATTTGGAAGTTGTTCACCAGGCCTTTCTTCCTGGCCCACCTAGTTTGGAAGCTCTGCTGAAGCCTATTCAGTCAGTATCACAGCAATATGCAAGACACAGATGGGTGGTGGCGGTGCATGACGTTCATTGACTGGGAATCAAACTTCGGTCTCCTGCATGGAAGGCGAGAATTCTACCACTGAAACACCACTGCCCTCAGTACAACCACTGATAACTATAATTAATTATGCACCAACTACAGGTTAGCATTCTGAAAACAGGGTACTGGTTTAGAGAGTGGGCTTTAGAGTCAGACCAAGTGCCTGGCATGGTGCTGAGCATGCAGTAGGCATATAATGAATATTCCATTTACATCTTCACAATAACCATAAGAGTACAGTGGGCTTTGGAGTCAGACTGCCCTGGGTTCAAGTCTCTGCTGTACCACCTTCTAGTTGTGTAACCTTGGACACATTGCTCAATCACTCTGCTACAGTTTCCTTCTCATCTACAAAGTGGGTGTGATGATAATACTGCCTATATCATTCAACCAATAGGAGGATTAAGTATCATCCTGTCTTTAAAACACTTAGCGTAACACTTGGAATATGGCAAGCACTCAGTAAATGTTAGCTATTAGTCATCGTTTCCCGGTTTGGGGGATGAGGAAATAGAAGGAAAAAGAAGTTAAGTAACTTGACCAAAGTCACCCCAGTTGTAAGTGGTGGAGCCAAGATATTTTCCCTGGGTTGTTTCACTCCAAGGTCAGAGTTCTCTCTGCTTTTGTATGTTGGCCCCTTTCTTGCCCTCATTCCTCAAATTTAAGGCAGACAAACAATTTTTCAAATACCCAAGCTATAATACCAAACTGATAGAAATGCTTTCAATATAAAAACCACAAATTCATGATTAAGAAAAAAATTATTGACCATTTTTGGAGATACTAGACATTATGGGTTGAATTATCTCCCCCAAAATTTTGTGTTGAAAATCATAGCCTCTATGCCTGAGGTGATAGTCCCATTTGGGAAGGACATATCTGTGTTATGTTAATGAGGCAGGGTTAGTGTAGGGGTTATCTTGAGTCAGTCTCTTTTGAGACACAGAAGAGATTCAACAAGCTAGCAGAGGGAGATGAGATAAGAGAGATGTCAAGCCCCATGCTCATCCAGGAGCGTCAAAGACATAAGGATCTTTTTCCAGAGCAGATAGAGAGAAAAAGACTTCCCTCAGAGCTAGCACTCTGAATTTGAACTTTTAGCCTCCTAAACTGTGAAAAAATACATTTCTATTTGTTAAATCCACCCACCTGTGGTATTTCTGTTATAGCAGACAAATAATACAGAATTTGGTCCCAAAAAGTGAGGGTGCTGCTCTAACATATATACCTACACTGCGGAAGTGATTTTGGAATTAAGTAATGGGTGGAGGCTGGAAGATGTGTAAGGTGCATAGTAAAGACATAGATTGCCTTGAAGGGATTTTTGATTGAATTATGGATGACAAAGGCAATTCCGGGGAGCGCTAAGAAGGGAGAAGAGTTGTAGAGAAAGTCTCTATTATCTTAGAGAATATGTATAATGCCAGCATTAGAATGTTGCTAGAAATGTGAACATTAAATGTGCTTCTGGTAAGAAAGAAAATGATGGACATGTGATTGGGCAATGAAAGAAGGATGATGGTTCTTTATGCAGTGGCAAAGAATTTGAATTATGTTCAAATGTCTGCTGAAAGGCAGAACTTGTAAGGGATGAACTTGTGTATGTACCTGAGGAGATTTCCAAGCAGGGTCTTAAAGGATTTGCATGAACTTCTTTTCTTCTTGCCACTTATAGTAAACTCCAAGAAAAGAGAAGGACCATCCCTACAGCAGCTCAGAGATGAGAAGAACTGTTGGAACACAGGAAGCAGGGCCTTCTCAGTTCCAAAGAGTGGGGCCATGGTTTCCTGGATCCTAGGTTTCACAGGGTCAGTCAGATCTTTGCCAACTCAGTTCTGGAGTGTGACCATTAAGGTGTGTCAGGAGGATGGGGGTGCCACCCAAAGCTAGGGGGCCAGGGCTGCCATGCCCAAGGGGCAAAAGAATTGGGTCTGCTGGAGCCAAGGGGGTAGTGTCGCCACTTAGATGGACTAGGAGAATGGGGCAGCCCAGAGACAAGGGAACAGAGTCGCCATCCCAGAGTGCCTGGATGGGCGCTGAAGTCCAGGGCCAAGGGGTGTCCACTCAGCATCTAGATGGTGTGACCAACACCAAGACATCTTGCTCAGATGGTCCCAAAGAGCAAAGAATTATTTTCAAAACTTGGGAGTTAATGTAAATTGTTCTGCTGAGTTTCTAACTTGTTTAGTGCCTGTTATCCCTTCTTACCCTCCAATTCCTCCCATTTGTAATGGAAATGTCTACATTGTTTCCGTTCCACCATTGTGAGGAATTTTGCCCTTGAATAGAATATTCCGAAAATCTCACCAATATTTGATTTAGATCATTTGGAAGGTGAGATTTTGGACTTGGAGTTAATTTAAAACTTTTGGGATAATGTGATAGGGTGAAAGTGTTTTGCATGTAGGAAGGACATGAATTTTGGGAGGCCAAAGGGTGGAATGTTATGAATTGAATTTTGTCCCCAAAAAATAAAACCAAAAACCAAACCCATTGCCATTGAGTCAATTCTGACTCACAGTGACCCCCTACTGGGTTTCCAAGGCTGTAAACCTTTATGGAAGTAGAATGCCTCATCTTCCTCCTGTGGAGCAGCTGGTGGGTTTGAACCACCTACCTTTTGGTTAGTAGCCCAATGCCTTAACCATAGTACCACCAGAGCTCCTATGTCCCCCCAAAATATGGTTTATAAATCATAACCTCTATACCTATGGTTGGTAGCTCTGGTGGTGTAATGCCTAAAGCATGTGACTACTAACCAGAAGGCTGGTGGTTCAAAAACCACCAGCCACTTCTCAGAAGGAAGGTTAGGCAATCTACTTCCATAGTCATACCACCTCGGAAAACCAAGGAGGGGTCGCTATGAGTCAGATCCAACTCCATGGCAGTGGGTTTGGTTTTTGGTTTATATCTATGGTTAAGGAGCTCTGGTGGCATAAAGGATAAAGTACTTGGCTGCTAACCAGAAGGTCAGTGGTTCAAACCCACCAGCCATTCGGTTGAAGGAAGATGGGGCAATCTGCTTCTGTAAAGAGTCACAGCCTCAGAAAACCAATGGTGTCACTATGAATCAGAATCGACTTCATGGAAATGAGTTTGGTTTGGTTTTTGGTATAACTATGGTTATAATTCCATTTGAAAATGGGTTCTTTTTATTCTGTTAATTAGACAGGGTTAGTGTTCATTCATAAGTGAATGAAAGAAGTAAAAGAACTGAACAGAAGATTTCAAAGGGTGGCTCAAGAAGACAAAGTAATAGCCTAGATGGCGGACTAGGCAGAAGGACTGCACAGACGCTCTTCAACAAAGAAAAGGGAAACCAATTAACACAGACACAGAAGATAATCTTGGACCCCTGAGCCTTGAAGGGAAGGATGCAAAAGTGGACTAAACC